>NC_089869.1:14967549-15267549 GCF_036373705.1 Amia ocellicauda
GAGAGAGAGAGAAGCCCAACCCTGGGAGTGACCAGATGTCTTTATAACTGTCTACAGCATGTTCAGCCTCTCAGCACTTGCCTTTATAATCTCACGCATAATTGGCCTTAATCTGATTATTTCCAGCATTGTCTTCTGTGAGTGACTTGGATAGGTCCACTGGGCTTTCCAAAGAACTCACGTGGTGGGAAACGTCATTTCTCAACAGTGCCCAAGATTTCAAATATGTACTTATTTCCACAATTACCATGAGCTATGCATTGTGATTCCCAAATCATAAACACGCACACCCCTTTGGACAGTCACCCTGCACATTTTTTTTCCCCTTTCCTTTTTTATATTAAAACCAAGATGACTGCTTCTGGATTTAAAATTTACTGTCAGACCCATAATTGCACATTAGATGGGTTAGGGGGTCCACTTTACACAGGGCTTCACTTGCTAAGCGCTCATACAACCAAATTTTGATTTTGTTCACAGCAAGGGGTCCTTGGATTTATGTTCTCTTTCCCTGTAAATGATATGCAGCGGGACCCTTTCAATTACTTTTAAAACGCATCAGGGACGCAGAGGAGAGAGATCGTCGTTTCTCTGCCTTGTGAAAATTAGGCTCTAAGTACCAGCTGAAATTTTGAAGTCGGGGGCGGGATTGGACGAAATCACATAAACTGCAAAAAAAGCAAGTATAATGGCGCATAATTGGTTCTCTAATAGCATTACACAAGGATAATAGCCTGTTACGGCCCCCTGCACTATTAAGTGCTTCCCTGGCGTCAAGCCTTTATGATATTAAGGGGGGAATATAATGATATTTTGGTTATTAAATGCGTGTAATTAATTTATGCACCGCTGAAAATAAAGTTGGTATTATGACCTCGGCAAGATGCGTCAGAAAATTGAAATCAAACAACTGTTGATAACTTTTTTGTCTATGTTTTGTCTAGACAATATTTAAAAGGTTGATTGTTTTTTTGGATAGACTTCAGCAATTGAATATTTTATAAAGGCTGGCACTCAGTACAGGAACAATTTACAGGCATATTACCTATCGGGGAGGGATTCATAGAGGGGTAGTAAACCTCTTACCGGTGTATGCGCAGCGACTGTGTATCTCAGTTGTACCTGAGGTGTATCTCCATCCGCGGAATTAAACAAAACAAACCATTAACATCAACGAGTGCTGACCCCTTATGTGCAGTTATTGTATGAATATGCAAACGTTGCTCATATGCTGTTTGGAAGGAAAAAGTCGTGGTCATAAAAAGTTTATATTCAGTGTGCAGTCTGTTAAAACTAAGGATAGGTGGAAATATCACAGTTTACGATTTTGCACCATATTTGATATATATTTAGTTTAAATATAGTATGTTTAATAATTCGTATTAGAGTATGTTTGTATGAAGGCTGCATGTATGTGTATATGCATGTATTTGTGTAGGAATCATTCATTATTCATTATCCAACGTCATATAGGTCACTAATATCACGCAACACATTTAAACGTTTGTGACAATATTTAATGGTTTCAGATTTTCAGGGATCAAAACCATTAATTTTTCTCAGTTTGAAATATCAAACGAACTTGCACATGCGGATTTAGTTGTCTAAAACGGATGAAGTGTAACTCCAGGGTTTCCGAAAGCCACATTTTTAATTGCTTTTATTCCAGTTTCAATAGTTCTGTGCATTTTCTACAGCCTATATTTAGCTGATTTGTCAATTTTACGGGAAACTGACAAACCGCGCAAGCTAATCCTTCTTGTCAGAAAGTTAATACAAATGATATGGAAATATTTACTTTTCTCAGGTACTCTTAAGCATGATAAATAGCCATGGTGTGTGTAACTAAGATTGCTGGTTCAGTTTTTAACCGGCTGAGTTTAAACGTGTTCAGCACTTCGGCCAGCGCCGCAGACGCACCATCACAACCTGCTCTCAGATGAAGGCACAAGGTGATGCCTCTTTTAGTTATTTTATTAACCTGATCTAGCACACGGTAGCGATTCATACATCTGCAGGTGCGAAATGATGCATAATGAATTGGCATGCAGGTTTGGTACGGTTTCCCTTCTGCGGTCATGTCTGGCATTGTGGTTTGCACAGCTGAAGAGGGGCGCAAGGTGACTGCTCTCATCCATGAGCGCCTCTGAGCCGATGTGCACTAAAAGCATATTTTCCATTGACTTCATTCACGGTTCATCGGTTTCATTTAGAAATAACTTCGCTGTAACTACTTAAGTGTTCATTACACCATACGTTAGTAATTATTTTATACTAACATGCCATAATGAACACTTGTCTTTAAGTGTTTTTACAGTGATTAACGAAGGCTAGTAGACTACAGGACAAGGTACACTATCTTAGCTAACTGTAAAGAAAAGAGCGAAAACGTGTTACTTATAAATCAGACATGCGTGTGTAGACACTTTGATATGGTTTAATAATTAAATAATCTGTGTTTGTGTGCCCAGTAATGTCAAAGTCGGCCCGTTTTAAATCGTACAAGCAGTAAACAAAGGAGTTAGCATTCAGTGAGTAACATATTTTATTCACTTTTGTAAGACGAGTTTAAAAAATATAATGGAACGTTTATTATAAATAAAATCCATGTTTTATGATTAATTCATTTAAGCAGTATTTTAAATAAGATAGTCAACATGATGTGTTAGGCCTAAAAATACAGTTTCGAAAGACAGTAATTGTAACGTTTTTTTTCTTTTCTTTTCTTCAAACTACTTTGTTATTGGACAATTAATTTCTTACTTTAAGCCAATTCTTTTAGACAAAATGTTCTGATACAATTAGCTACAAGAATATTGCAATATCTAGGAATAAATAATTTAAAGATGTAAATGGTATATATTCTGAACAATTTGTACTGCACAAAAATATTAAGAAAATAACAAAACTTTATTTACTGAGAAGTATATATAGATTTATTTACAGAACACAATCAATTTTGGCAAACAAACAAAAATAAAGTTATAAACCACAATGGTAAACCTGTCATGGGAAGAAACAGATTAAATTAAACAGCACATAAGATTTCTGATTTTGGAGAAAACATTTGGCCTGCCTATAATTCTAGTTGTGCCCAGCATTCTTTGATTGTGATATACAACATCTTTAATAATAATAGGTTTAATAATAATAGTAATGATAATAATAGCAACAACAACAACAAGACCAATCTTTCCTTAACTATATAAACCTCTTTTAAAATCAAAACTATAGAATACAATTTATTAATTATTATGCTTATATTTTGTTCAGCAGTTGGATAATGTTTTAACATTTTCTTTGTTTCCTTTTTCTGGACTGTATATTAATCTGTTACTGGTCATGCTGGTTAATGACAGCCACAGCTAACCGCGACCATATCGTCATACTGTTTAAGGACTACATTTTCTTCATCATCAAAATACAGAAGGTTAATGGAGTGTAGTTTGTCTGGTACACAGCAAGGGGTCTCCACCTCTTTCGACAGCTTCAGAGCATAAACAATGGACTGCACAGTAGCATGGTTGGTAGCTCTTAAGCCTTCTCCAAGTGGGAAAGGGCAAGCGCCCTTGCAGTGGTAAGCGTTGTAACCCCGTGGTGAGATGATCCACCCTGACCATCCAATCTCCTCAAAGTCCACATACAGAGGAAACCTTTTGCATGATGTCCGACGGCCTTCAATGTAATATGGAGCAGAACGGACTTTTCTCCTTCTGTGCTCCTTGTCTGAAGGAGGTACACTTCCACCCTGGGCCAAGACCGGGGCTGCAACAGCTTTAGGTGCAGCTTTCGGACCTAGAAGAGATAAGTATTTTTCACACAGAGGTACTGAATTGTTTAGAAAATGTTGCCAAAAAATATTAATTTCCTAGCAGCTCTAAATAGTTTTATGTGCACGTGTAGGTTCTCAAAACACGAAAGTCACAAAAAACTTTAAATCAATTGTGAGCAACCTGACGTGTCCACTTGCATCATTGTAAACTTTAATATTTTTAATAATAAACCTAAAAATGATTCCTTCAGTTGAATTAGTTGTAATCCAGTAAACGTTTACAAGTATAAATGCAGTAAGCAAAGATATTAAATCATACATAAGGTAAGGATATATTTTGACAAGTGAAGGTTTATTATTAATACTATTGTAATTGTACTGTATATTGTATAGTATACAGTGTATTGCACATTGAAGCAATAACCTTAATTGGCAGTAGGATCCAAGTTTGAACACAATATAAATTCAGGTTTTAATACCTTAAAATATAATCTTCCCTGCTAAGTTAATTATTTGTAATTGGTTACAACCAGGTGCATTTTATATTTGGAAAGACACATATAGATTGTGTGTGTCTGAGAAGCAGATCAAAAGAACCACCACAGAAATGGCTTTTCTGGTAAACCTGGGTCAATGGGTGGAGACATTATGCTAAATACTTGTAATTAAATTACCTGGAAAATGTGAGAGATTTGGTTTTGATCCCCTTCTAGCGTCATCCGAGAAAATAACCAAGAAAGCGTGTTTCCCATCACGCTGCTTTTGACCTCTGTCCACCTGGACCATGCTGGAGTCCAGCGAATTCCCAGAGGGCAGTGCGGTGACGACCAGAAAGCCATGATTCGAGTCGCTGTCCTGAATCCATTTTGAAACCTATTATAAGAAAGTAACACAGTTATGACAATGTCTATAACTAAAGTCAACTTAAAAAAGTATTGTTAGTAGGAATTTATTTATCTCATATAATAAAACTATAAAATATAATAGTACCCCTAGTGGTGACAAATAGATATAAAGTCCCATCTATTTTTAATAACCCAAGAATAAAGGGTGTCCACTATAAAACTATAGGTTCATTTTATTATGTAACTATGATTTACATTGTCAGTGCAGAAACGTTTTTATGTAATTAATCAACCATGCATCGTAGTAGTAGTAGTAGTAGTAGTAGTAGTAGTAGTAGTAGTAGTAGTAGTGTGAGATATAAGTATGACGCGCTCACCGTCTGTGTGACATTAAACACTTCCCACCCTTGGGTGTACAGGGGCAATAATCTGGACGCAATCAGGTTCCCACTCCAGGGCTTCAATCCGCTGTCCAGTAACACATAAATATCAACCTGTAAGGAAATAAAACAACCATTATTAACACCGTAGAAACAGTAAGGCTAAGCAAACAATGTAATAAGCATTTGCCGGTGATGCGACTGCAACTTACTTTATAAAAATGGTGTCCAAAAGATTTTTCAGACAGAGCTTGCTTGTGTCTAAATATCCGAAGTTCCGCTTTGATCATCATCTCCTCTTTCCCGAAGGACGACAGGTTGAAGGAGTGATAGGTGCGCTCGGGATGCCCTGGCGGACAGGAGGAGAGGAGGGAGGCGTGAGTGGGACAGGCACAGGGGTGCAGTGAGCACGCCACAGAACCGCAGCCGGCACTCACCTTTATCTTCAAAACTGCGCACGACGTTGCCCTGCAGCAGCCCCGGCTCCTTGGTCCGGCCGTGGGAGTCGGCCACCGCATTGAACAACTCCAGCATGAACTGCGGTGCCTTCCTGTGAGGGGGGTTGTTTGGAGCCACGTCCCCCATGTCGAAGATGTCCTGCAGTCTCCGGATGGCCCGGGACACCTCCTCCCCGGTCCGGAGCGGCGCCGCGGGCTGCGCCAGCGCTGTGAGCAGAGCGCAGAGCCACAGGCACCGGGGCGGCATGCTAGCTGGAGTGGATGCGACCTGTGTTAGCGATAGTGAGACCCGAGCTGACCATCACCAGCATGAACCGCAACCAGCCCTCTCACTGCCCAACTGATCCGAGGCGAGAGGTGGCCGCATATAAAGCTCCGTAAATCCACTGCGTTTTGCATATATAACATTCACATATTCGGTGCAGTGTGTTGATGACATTGACAGAGTGGGCAAACCCCTCAGTCACACCATCGAGCAGTCTAAACAGTGTTAATTGATGGCATTATTAAGGCTCGGCGGGGTCTTTGTCATTTGTGTGGACTGTTTGCAGGTCTTCATGGCTCAAACCTTCTTGGCACAGGAGGCAGTTTATACCGAGGAAAGCTATTTAAACATGCCCAGTTGTTTGAGTCCTACTAGGAAACTGCGCTTTGTCCCCCGTGTGTCAGCCTCCCCAGATTCGGGGTCATTGTTCTAGAATGCCCGTTCCAGACGGGTCAATTATTTTGTCGTCAATTAAAAAGTGGACATCTTGCTATTTGCCCCTTCTAGCATTGACTGTTTATACTTCTTGATTATAAAGGAATAATTTATGCACTGCTTCTTTCAAAGTTAAAGGCCTGTATTCAAATTCCAATTTCCTTCAACTTTCTTTTTGTTTCCCCCACTCCACATTTCTCAGGATTTGCACATGGTAACCAAAACATAAAACGTATTATTATTGAAAGTATTTTAAAAGGTTTGTCACCTTAAAATGTTACATGTTGTATATTGTGTTTTGCATTTTACAATAAAGTGTGGAAATACAGATATATTTATATAGTGTTGATTGCACTGTTCACTTTAAGTGGGGATTAGCTATTCAGAACATTTGTAGAGAGTGATTTGAAACCTTTCATCCCCTGAACATATTACAAGTTTACACAGTAAGAAACTATAACTTCACACAAGGACTTTCATCTGACAAACAAATATAATAATATGCTATACTATTTTAGGGTGACCAATTCTACTAACAGGGGCATGCTTTGAGCAATATAAACACAGTCCATGGATTACTGCTGTGGGTTTCCAGCACTTTATGGACTGAACTTGCGTGTGCAGGACGCGTTCAATGGCTGTTATCAGTGTGCAACCAGACGACTCTCAGAAATAAAAGTAAACGGAGAGACACATCTCTGACGCAAATGAAAATCAAGATTTACTTGCTGTCATCCTCCCGAAACACACCTTCCACGTCATGCGAACACCAACGCTTTCCTTCAAACCCTTCCTCCGAGAGCACATTACTGTGACAATGAATGGCTAAATGATATCAAAGAAGTGTCACCTAATCCACTGATCTCTTCACAAGGCCTGTCAGAAAACATGCAGGATTATCTTCAAGCACATTTGTAATGGCCGCGGGTGAAATGTTAACTGCCACAATCCCTAAAATCGCCACCCTGGTCAAAGGAGATCAAAGTTAATCAATCAGTAATCAAGAAGTAAAGGCATATGGGTAATTCAGATGAAAATACTGATCGCTCGCATGTAACAACTCACTAAATTGCTGCAAAAATAATCCTGATTATTATAATTTCCCACTCTAGCTGCCACCTGATTACACCTAATTTATTAAATTGTTTGATCAATCCTCATTATCTGAAAATTTGAATTTCCCATGTATTCAAGGTTGTAATACAGAGCACAATTATTTAAGTAAAAGGGAGTTAATTCAGGGGAAATTATTCCTGCAGGTTTGCAATGATGAAATAAATAAAGCCTAAAATATTGCTTACCGATTTTTCGAATTTAATAATTAATATGGTTAATGCATATACATTCAAATGATCTCATATCTAAGGCATTGCTCTTCCCTTTGCACAGGGCCAAGTGCATGTCTTTGCTTTCGTACAGGGGGAAATACTTTCTTAAGAACTCCTGGTCCTCTGGCGGAGTAAACGGGCTGTGATAAAGATGATAATCTGTTTAGTTTGGGCATGTGTCCATTGTGAATCACAAACAGAGCCCAAGATAGTCCCAGACAGGGGTATATTGGTTGAGAAAAAGACTTCTGGGGGTCTTTGATAGAATCAGTCTATGGCTGTGCAGGAATGAGGTGCCCCCCAGGAAGGTACACTGCTGGAGAATGGCAGTTTGATCTTGATTGCTTTTATCAGTTGGTACTGCCAACTTGCCCTGTTTTTTTAATGATTACGGAGACCAACAGTCTGCCACTGATTTGATGGTTCAGGTTGTAGTTTGGAAATGCACTCAACTGATTGAGTTGCTGGTGAACAGCTGCAAACTGGAAATTAAAGAGCGCAGTGATTTGGACAATCAGTGGATATAGCAAACATCTAATTTAAGCCCCACATACTGATTTGCCCAACTAAAATAAAATCAACAAAAACTTGAGAATCAAATGGTCGTGTTTGTTTGTTTCAACTGTATTCAGTAGATAACTTCTGTGTAAGATATACTATCTAACACTGTCTTACAATATTTACTAGAACACAATGGCAGTGAGTTTGACGGATTTCAATGGGGTTTTCACTTTTTAGCAGTTAAAAGAATCGAGGATTGCATGGGTAATGCAATAAAGGTAATTCCGTACTTAATTAGAGCAGGAGGGATAATGGGGTAAATAATGTTAACAAGATTGCAAACGTACCCAAAAAATTTGATCCTGAAGAAAGACCTACGCTAAGGTTTGTTGTTCACTAAAATGATTTTTCCATATCTGACCTGCACACTATTAATATGCTGCCAGTATTGTGTAAAGGAGTGATGTGCTACAACTGGTATTTTTAGATACATTTGTTTAAACATGTTATAAGCCCTAAGGCAGTGCAAGTAAAAAATGTTAACAAGATCACACTCTTATTTTATTATTATTTTAATGCTTCTGTGTTTTTATATCAATTGTAATGCAGAAAAAAAAAAAAATTTGACCATCAGTATTAGATATGTTTTTTGTATAAAATACTACTTTGCTGATTGAGGTTAGAATTCTGAGAATGTTTGTTGAGGTAGAGCTAAAATAAGGAATCCAATTTAATCTCAGTTACTATAAGCACATCTCTTGATCCATGTCAGTTTCTACCATTTAGCTTCCAGAAAAGCAACCTCTGCATCACATTTCTCTCCTTAAACTGAACAAGAGTTGTGTAATCTGACGAGACACTCGCATCCTATCTGTGTTTCCACTATTCTGTTTCGGTACTTTGTCTTCCCTATTTTTACAGAGGGAAAACCAAATCTCAGAGCGTTTCAACATTTCTTTTTATTACTCAAATTCTGTTCTCTTCACTTTCCATTTCAGAACACGTAATCAATTTTCTTTCTTGACAGTAATAAAACAGTGCTGAGGTAGATATTGTTATGCATGTTGTTTTAGGATTCTGATTCCTTTTTATAGCTTACAAAATCTGAAATATTATTCAAATATTCAAGTACATTTATCCACTGTTTCCATTTTGTTGAATTGGTAGTGTTCTCAATAACACTATTATTAACAATATAGGTAGGTTTATTAACGTACCTGTACTTATTAATTAACATGTTTTAATGAACTTACGGTCGATGCATTGAGGATAATAATAAATCCCTTTTATCGCCAACAGCACCATTCCCACATAAAATACTATAATTAGATATCATTAAAAACTGGATCACCGATAAGACTTAACTTTGTATATTCACCTTCCGAAATAGAAACATTCGGTTTCAGGTATTTCACAGGACAAATGTAACAGCCAGAAAATAAGTAACTAATGTACATTACAGTAAAAGTTATATTACAACATGTAAACATTACAAATTACCGGAATTCCGCTTTAAGCTTCCAGGTGCCGTCTTTCCCAGATGACCTATTGAACTCGCACAGGTTTCTCAACAGTTCCCTGAAAACGGCAGTCTGAGAAGCAGAAAGCTTGGGCGTAAACTCCTGCAGTATTTCCTGAGTACTCGCTTGTCCATCCACCTGAGCCTGAAAGGCAACAAAGTTCCTCAAGTCGACCAGCAGTTCGTCATGCTCAGTCGGGGTTAGAGGCGCCACCGAGGCTGGCTGTCCACTGTCCTCCTCCTCTGGATTTTCCAGAGCTTGGGAGAAGCTTATGTGATTCCTGGCTTTCATCTTTGCTAGCAGGGAGGATGAGGACAGAGCAGAACCGGACTCTTCCTCACCTCCTTCCCCACTGAAGTGACTTGTGGATGCAGTTTTCTTCGCAGGGGATTTTTTTATGATAGCAGCATCCTATGAAAGTGTACGGGTTAGTCAGAGATAGATCTGAGAGAACAAACTTAATTTCAAATCATTCAATCCAGATTAAGCTTGTTAGGCAGGGTGACCACAAAAACCTCAAATGTTAATTATTGAAGCACATGGCAAAACCACAGTGTGAAAAACAAATGAACTAAGATCTTGGATTTTACTTTAAATATAAATGCCTTTATCATTTTAATGAAATGCATCTAATACTTAAAATACATTCAGAAAAAGCATTTGAAAGGACAGAATTGTTGTATTTTAATATATAAACTGGAATAGGTGAAAGCAGTATACCTTGCATTTCTCTGGTGCGCTCGGTTTCACAACAGGTGTGGCAGACAACAAAGGATTTTTCTTTTGACCAAACCTTTTCCTAAAATTCGGTGACAAATAAATAAATAAATACACACCTGCTACATAAAGAAAAAATACACTCATGTAAAAACAAATGGTTTTGCTGATAGAAATTCAGTTTTATCTATGTGAATTAAAAAGGTTAAATGACTAATTCGTGTAACATTATGTCTGTGCTAAATTAAGCAGTAGAAGAGCAGTAGAGGTCCTCAAGCAGGTATCTTACCGTATTCCCACTGGCGTCTCTGGGGGTCTCATACTGCCGTTCGAGGCTCCAGAGAGGGAGAGCCTGCAGTGCTGCCGAGAGCTCTTCAATGCCTTCAAAGCATCCTTGGCCACTCGGTTCGCTTCTGCTTCTACCAGCACATAGTCTGGGTTGGACGCTTCCATGATGGAATCGTGCTTCATTACGCTGTGGATTCCTACATTTACAACAAAAAAGTGGAAGAAAACCAACAGACAAGCATACGTATTAGTTTTCAACTGACAACATTTTTAATGCCAAGGTTTCAGGCATTCATTTCAATCAAAATAGCTAAAGAATACAAGAATCCTGGAATTTATTTTGATTAATCAGAAAATACGTGACATTCTAACAACAAGAACTATTTACACTAACAAGTGCACGTATGTGATAGTCAACAGAGCAGCTTTTTATGAATGAAGGGAACAAAAGTATACGCAAATATGTGCCGGGAAATGTATACCTAAGAATGGCATATGTAGGTAAACGTTACCTGATTTCTTAAAAAGCTTGGCTAGCACATAATCATCGCTCCTCTTCTGCTCTTCATTGTCTTCCTCATCCTCCTTCTTGCTCCTCCTCTTCTTTACCAAGTGTGGGATGCGATGACCCTCAAACCTGGCATCTCGGGAGCGCTTCTGCTTCTTATCCTGCCGTTTATGTCCCTCCAATGACGAGGAGCCTTCTTGTGAGGCGCAATGCTTCCTTTTCTCCCTGTGTTTCTGAGGGCTGTTCGGATCTTGACGGCTCACAGTTTCCCGTACATGGTTTACGGATGTGTCGGCAGCAGGAGCAGCTGCTGATGCCATCGCGTTTGCCTCTGAAGCCGTACTCTCTCTCTCTTCATTGCAGCTGCCATTAATAGAAAGACCTGCATGCGTGGCCTCATTTTTCAGTTCGGCTACATGTCCGCGATCCTCAACATCCACATCTGTGTGATCTTGTTTGATTGTGTTGCCTGCATTGATCTCCTTCCAAGAATCAAATGCAGAAACCTCTTTGGGTTTCGTCTGCTTCACTGTGTTATGGCTTGGTACTGATGTGGACATTGGCTTGGATTTTGTAGGCCTTTTTGGAACCGTCACGTCTGATCCGGTGCCTACACAAAGAAACAGAGATGGAAGCACGGATACAATCAGGATCAGGGCTTTTCATGGATGGTAAGACCTTTAAGTAAAAGGATACTACTTAAAAAATTATATATGTGTATATATATGTTAAATGAGTATGTTAAATGAGTACATATATGAAAAGCTTAGCAGACATGAACCAAGAGTAAACGACAAAACAAGAATATGTAAATGCATATCTATATCTACCAATTTTTTTGTTTAATGTGTATTTTATTGTTCACGTACCTGCAAATATGGCACTAGTTTCTGTTCCCTGAGACCCATCAGGATTGCTCAGTGTGAAAAGCTCATAAATATCATTTGACTTGAAAAAACGCCGTTGCTTCGGGTCTTTAAGTACTCGATTTGTGAGGAACTGCTTGAATATTTGTCTGCGGAAAAAAGAAAAGTTACACTGAATTAGATTGGCTTCTATGAATCAGATCTTGGCCCATAGTACTGCAATTAACATAATGACCAGAAATCAAACCCTACTACCCTTTGATTTAACACAATTTTACCCCACAGAACTGTAAAGCAGCTGGAAAAGGCATATTGTTTTATAGGTTGTATCTCAATTAGTCCATTAACCTGTAAACAACCCACCAATTCAGTATCTTTGGGAATTTATAGTATTTCACGAATCAAATAACACACCAGGTTACCATCATCTCTGAATGTCCTGCATAAACGTTTGTCTTTGGCACTTAATGACTTTATAGTCGCTTTCAAATGTGAATTCCAGCAGAAAACAATGAAACAATATGACCGATAATGGTTAGCATTATCTTTATGGAAAAACAATTGGTAATATTCAGAGATGGTGTGCAGCGCAACATCAAATATATTTGGTGCGTAGAAAACCCAAAGCCCTCCAGAAACACTCTTTTATTAGGTGACTAAATGTGTTGCAAAGGCACAGAAAAGGAAATTATTTTGTAGCATTAATCATTAAACAAAAATATATTACTTTAATAAGAGGCAAAATGTGTTAAAAATCCAAAAGAAAGGAAGCAGTGCGAATTAATACAAAGATTTGACCTGGTTTAAAATGAAGTATTATGTATAGCATCTGAGAAAAAGTAAAGCCGTTATTAGAAAAACAGACCTATCTAACATATTAAACATTTCTATCTCGATATATTTTTCTTGACTTAAAATAACATTCCCATAATCCAAGCAACTGTATGAGTTAAAAACCAAGCAAAGTAAGATACAGGGTGTAATTCAGTTTGGAAAAGGAGGAATTAGGAGAACTCTAACAGAAAGAAAGAGTTCTTATACAAAAAGAGCTCCTGTGCTTCTGTTGTAGTTTGACCCAGTGACAGAGTTTCACATCAGCCTAAAAAAGGGAAATATCTCTATTGCTTATCAATGTACGTCTTTATTGACCTGTGGTAAATTTTCTCTTCAATCGTCCCAGCCGTCAGCAGTCTGTAAACAGTCACCTGCTGCTTCTGGCCTATCCTCCAAGCGCGCTCGCGGGCCTGCGGAGCAAATCGTAATCAAACACAGCGGTGTTAGAACGCAGTGAGGTTCACAACAAACCGACCAATTCAGGAATAGAGGAATAGGATTGAATTGATGGATTTAGGGGATAGCTCAATATAAAATGCAGGAATGTCACATTTTATTAGAACGTAGCCGACTGCTCTTTTGAATATCGATAATAAGGACTGACCTGTGTGTCTGTACTGGGGTTCCAGTCAGGATCATAGATGATCACCCTGTTAGCGCCAGTCAAGTTCACACCTAGACCGCCAACTCTGGTGGTGAGGAGGAAGATGAAGATCGACTTGGTCTAGATTATAAATGAAAACAAACCCACAAACAAGTGATTACACAACAAGTCAACAGGGGTGCTCAGAGAGACCAATGAGCAACATGCAATCATTTCATTATTGTTACCTTCTCTCAACACCCCTCATGCCTTCATTAGCAAACACTAATGCATATTTATAACTTTCACTGTAAAAACATTTAAGTAATGTATGTTTGCTGTTAATACTATGCCTTTGTTATAATAGATGTTAAACATTACTCTTGCAAGCGACAATAGGAATATAAAACAATGTTCTTCAATAAGACAATATCAATATCAGGACTATATATTGGTATATAAAACAAATTCACTGTCAGTAGAATGGCAGGCGTCACAACGACATCACATGATCATGTAAGGCCTGAAACTCTTGCCCATTTGTGCTTTTCTGGCAAGATCACCCTGCGTTTTATTGGAATGTGCCTTTAATGCTGTTAAAAATAGATGACTTTGCCAATTTCCTGTGATGCAGTATCTTTTCACCTCGTTGTACTGTGCAATCAGAGGTTGTCTGGAAGCTATGGTGGTGGTGCCATCCATCTTAAGGTAGGAGTATCCCCTTTCCTTCACAAACACCTCTAGGATGTCCAGCATCTGGTTGAAGAAGTGGTTTCAAAGCAAACATTGTTAACAGGATCAGTTAGGAATTATAGGATTAAGAGCCATTAATATTACATGTACAAAGAGAAAGTAACACCAGTGCAAGCCTGGATTCATTCAAAAGAAAAATCCCATTTATATTGACCAAGGACAGCTGGGCCCTGAAAGACCCCATATAATAAAATAAATGTTCATAATGAATTGTATTAAAGAAAAAAAGAAGACAATATTTCTACTGGTCCCTATTGGTACCTCAGTAAGTCCTTGCTGGATAATGAAACAAACACATACACTCAATCACACACACAGACGTATCAATGTAATCTGATATTAATTCAATAATACACATTGAAAAGAACAGAAAATATACTTATATTTGCCGAATTAAAAGAATAATCATCATCTTTGCCAAGCTAGAGCAAATCCTTTTCAGACACACTGTAAGGAAGTGATGTGTGCTGACCTGTCTCGACTGACTGAAGAGCAGTACTCGGTGACCCTGCTTGTACCACAGTCGCAGCAAAGACTCCACCACGATCAGTTTACCAGATCGCTTCCAGTACCCGAAATGCTCTTCCTCGGTTAACTGATCGTCGGGAATCCCTTTCAAGATTTTAGGCCCACCAGAGAAGAGGTCAGGGTGATTACAGATTTTCCTTAGAGCAATCAGGCCAGAGAAAACCTGCGGAAAAAAAAACAGCACACAAGAATGCATTAATATTTCAGGTGCGTAACCATGCCCTTCTTTCATCCACACCACGCACAGCAATAACTGCATTTCCTTACACTCGGTTTATTTGTAAGAAATCCAAACTGTGCCCTTAAACTTCCTTGAGGTCTTCCAAAAGAAAATTAATCTTCAACCTAGAAATGTTCATAATGGATTAATTTACATTTTTTAAACAATACAAAGGTACATTTTATGTCGTTGTTGCTCGTGTGGAAATCCTGAAATAACAATGCAACAGACAGGACATAAAAAATTCAGCTTAATGGACTTAGACCACATTAGGGTTTGTAAACTGTATATCTATCCCTAATGACCTTGGCACCAACAACAAGTGGGACAGTGTCACGAAAAGCTCATTTTAATGTACGTCTAACAGGAATACTGAACTGTTGTAAAACGATATATCATTCTAACTTTTTACAGTGTCAGTCAAGGTCCTCTGGCACATCCACATGCAATCTAAGAAACTATACATGTAAGGGAATTAGCAATAGTTCGTGCTGAAGCAGCCTATGTCCTTGAAACCCGAGAATGGCCGAGGTCTCTCATGTTCACACGGAACATTTTTAGAAACGCTGATGGCACCTTCGCTGATGACAGGTACACACCCATAAATTTAAAAAATGCCCACGACGCAACACATTGATTGATACAAATCAAAACTCCTACCTTGAATGTGAAGGAACCAGCTGTGGTATCCATTTATTTTAACCCAGACTGGTGCAGTGCATATTTTCTTAACTTTCCACCTGATTCAGACTAAAGGGTATAAACTCCAATCTGTTATATTTAGTTTAAATTGCTCTGCTAAACTATAACAGCAGTTGTGTGTGTATAGAATTTGTTTTTCAATTTTGTTCAAACTCTGCAATCGTTAGATTTTTTTTCACAGTTTCCATTTGTTGAAATACATTCAGAATGAATATCTCCACCTTTAAGTGTGTGGAGATACAGAATACAGCTTAACTATTCAGTAAGCAAGCATAAAATGTGTGGGTCAAGAAGCTGAATAATTGATTAAACATTTGTGAGTTACTGGAATGGAAAAGTAGCACAAGCAGGTTGAAGATACTTCTTTTTGTTTTCTTTTTAATTTGTAACCCTCAAACAATTTGCCTTCTGAATGGTGTGAAATTACTACTGTATTCAAAGAAAACTTTCTGGGGATACACCACTGACAGAAGTTGTTGCCATCGTACATTAACAAATTAAATTAAAGGGCTTTCTACTCTGCATATGCGTCAGTTGCACTGGAGAGGATGCAAATCCCCTCCGTCCCCAATAAACCAAGTGTGTGTGTGGGAGAGAACTCAAAATGTTTGGATTCAACATGTGCTTATTACTGATAAAGAAATGGTTATACGTCATGACAATCAGTGTACTTTTCTTAAGAATTAATCAAACATCTGTAATGCCATTTGTTACCCTGCTGTTTCCATGAAAAAACTGCAGGAAAAACAGAGAAGTGCATTCTCTGGCAACAAGAAGAATAAATATTTAGTTTTCATTAGATTTCAAATTTAATGACCAAATATACAGCTGATATATAACCTTTCCCTTTAACCTTTATATAATTATTCAAAATTATATTTACAAAAATCTATACATCTTAATTTAAGTCACAATATTCAAATTTATTTTCAAAAGACATTAGGGCCCAAAGTCAAACAAAATCAGCCTTTAAAACACAAATTTAGATAGACTGAAAAATGTTTTCATTTATACCCTTGGTGGCGATAAATATTTAAGTTCTACAGTCCACACTAAAAGCCCAACATATGCATTATTTTGTATAAAATATAAAATGTGATTGAGAATAACTAAGTAAAATTAGAGACAAAATTTGACATTTGTAACTACTAAAGTAAAGCATTACCTGCATATCACCGTTTAGGATCTGATAAACTTCCTTTGAATCGATGAAGCTTTGATAGATTTGCCTCTGATCCTCAGATAACCTACAGAAAAGCACCTACAAAAAGAAATCACAGTGATTTGTCTGGAATATAATACACTATTTAGGTCTTACACCAAACCTTTTGTTTGAAATACAGACCTGCTCATTTTTGTCTGGCAAACTAAGGCTGGTTTTAACATCTGCCTTCATCCTCCGAAGAAGATATGGGTTTATGGAGTCTCGCAAAACACAAGCACATTTGTATGCAGTCTGTACCTATAGAGCAAGTGCAGGGAAGATTACTACATGAAAACAAAAACCAAACTTAAACAAGCAAGGTGCAATCTTAAAAAGCATGTTTTTAGCTGGTAGTTAAGATTCATTTATAATAAATATATAAATACAAAACAATCATAATATGTTCAGATAAGTAGGTCTAGTCACTGGCATTAGTTTGAAAATGTATGCAACTAATTTGATAAAAAGTACACATTTGAAAAGCAGGTGGTGTAAGCACACTTTTGAAGTTAAATTATGTAAAAGTTGGCTGCTCTGACCAAATGCTTTGACCTGAGCCATCTATAAAGTTTCCCATTCTTTTTCTCTTTTCAGCAGATCAAGACATTAAAGATTCATAAGAGTGCTGTTTTTCCCATGGGGGAGGCTCTCTTTTATCAATACCGTTTGCCTAATCCTGTGTTAGGCCAAATGCCATTTACTAGTAATCTAAAGGGGTCTAAAGATCAAAAGAAACCTGCAGGAGGCCTGCAGCACTGCAAGATACTAGACAATAAGTGAAGATTAGTGCCCACTTGAGACAACAAAGGGCAATGAGAGGAAGGGCTTGTGATCACAGAAAATAAAAGGCCACGTTGATCTTAAGTGAACATATGCTACAGTAATGGATCATCTGTAAAGTGCTATTGGCATCGTGTACAATCTCACAGCTAATTTACTAAAAGCATTAAAAAGAAAATGAAACACTAAACAGTTTAAATTACAGGATTAAATTGTATTTGTAACTGGAGTTCATGGGTACTGTGAAAAACCATTCATTTAAAACAAAGTAGGATAAAGATACACAATTAGATAGTAATGAAAGATTAAATACTTCAGTAGGCCAATGAGGTGTTTGCTTTTTGTTCCTCTATTGTAGTGTAAAGTTTATTTAAAAACGTGTTTGTTTAACTTACAAATTATACATCAATATTCCAGTTCCAGTGTACATAATATATTTGCTATAGTAACATTGAATATTTCAATATATATTCTGAAGAGAAGAAAATGAAACTGATTTGTATATTAAAACAGGATATGAAACATGCGGTATGAGCAGACAGGTTATCGGTACCTTTTTCTTCCCAACGGTTTTCTTGTTCCAAACAATTTAGCCGTGCAAGTTGTATCTAAAAGCACACCCGCTTGCAGAACGTTTGGAGAGCAAAGCAGAAAACAGACAGCTACGAAGCACATGCTGCTTAATGAATACTAAATGAGTAGTGAAGTTAGCTATTTCCAACCATTTAATAACATTAATAATTAGTAAAGGTTTTCATTATTGGCTGAGGAAGGAACATCAATATCCCTTTTAAGGCAGTGAAGAAAGTAAATCTATATGGCGAGTGCATTATTGAAAGGGTGCACAGATAAAGGCACTAGATTATTCCTTTCACAGCCTAACATGTGCATCCTGTCTTCCAGGTGCCCTAAATGGCCCATATTAAAAAATAAAAAATTAAGTGCATTAGTCTTTTCTGGATTTCCTGGAGATCATTATTTATATTATAGATCAGCTCCCTATTAGCAGATGCATCTTCAGCAATGTATCTATCTGCCCCTGGACAAATACCCTATGTCACCTCCATTATTGAGACAATACATGAATCAGAATGCAGCAGTTACTTGTATTAAACTGCACTTTATAGATCTGAACGGGATACCTTTCAGAGTATGTTTTATATTCCTGTATGAAAAGAGATTCTCAGCAACTTCTTGTCCTGTTTTGGGAGAGGAACTTGAGACCACACATCTAGTTTGCAGACATTAATTTGACTAGGCACTGAGAAAGATGGAAAATACCTCTGAAGATCTTGGAAGTGAAAAGAATGTATGACCGCATGATGACAATAATAGTGAGCTGGATGGAAGCAGAGATTTCCCTTATCACTGCTATGATTATTACATACCTGCACAGGAGAAGCATTGGAGTAACCCCCCATAGTGATAGGGACAGAAAACTGCTCCATAAAGACAGGCAGGGTTCCCAGTTTGCCAGGGAAGACAAAGTCAAAGAGTGACCAGAGCTCTTTCAAATTATTCTGCATCGGTGATCCCGACAGAATAAAACGATGCGGCGTGCGGAACTGTAACAAGAAAACATATACTAGAAAACATGATATTGCACTTTTTATTTTAATATTAGGTAACTGTCCACAGGTTTTTTATTATCCAAATATGGGCAAATTGAGAGTCTTAATAGAAATTGACTGCATATAAACAATTACTTCTGCTAAACCAGTGCTCAGACAGCCTCACCTGCTTGCATGCCACGGTGACGCCAGCATGTGGATTACGGATCTTGTGCCCCTCGTCTAGAATCACATAGTGCCAGTCGTACTTCTGAATGTAGTCCTGCATAATGCGGACATACGAGTAGGACGTGATGATGATCCCATGGCAGGCTACAATCTCAGGGATGAGCTTGTCCTGAAATACAAGCAAACTACTTTTGAGTGACACTGGACTAAAACCCCATACAGGCCCATCGAAACAGAAGCACAATGACACTTGACAAACTCATTAAAAAAAGGGCAACAAAGCATATATACAGGAATTGTGATGTTTGCGTATTTATGCTATAAAGAGGTGGGAAAAATGTAGCCTATAGCTTTGTTGGTTAAATTAAAATGTGTCTATTCTGCTCCTGATAATGATGTCATGAATGTCTTTATTTATTTCTGCCATGCATGCTTTTACCATGAGTGCCCTGGAAATAATGAATTGCATTCTACAGGAAACCTCTTTAGGCTAAAGGTTAACCGATATCATTCTGCCAATGTCTATACTGGATACCTGGTAATGGTCCATCACAAAATATAACCGAGATCTCTCTTTGTACACTTAACACAAATCATCTCCGGTGACTTCAAATTAAAAGCTTGTAAAATATGTAACCTCTCTGAGTCTTTTTTTTGCAATTAATAGGGTACATCTGCTATTAGCCTGACTTGCTGAATGCTGTGCTGCTGTCATTAAAAGACATTTTGCGAGTGTACTGCAGATATTATGGAGGCTCCCGAGACCAATCCCTCCTAGAGGGCAAACAGTGGACTGGTGGAAAACAACAGCCATAAATCACGCTGTCAGGTAGCACAAGGAACACAAAAGAAACGGAGGCTCGTGAAGGCCATTCACAGTAAACACAGCATGGGAGCCTCCTAGTCAGGAATTACTGAACCTGTAATTAATTAAAACTTCCTTCAAGCTAAATCTTTAATAAACGAGGATTTGTGCTGACAAGGAGGAAAAAGACAAAAGCGATATAAGGTCTTCACTGCACACCTTGCATCAGAATCTCTCTCTCTCTGGCACCAAGTGAGATGGTACAATTCCCTTTGAGGCCTTTTGCCAGATAACTTCGAAGAAATTAACAAAATATAAAAATAAAGTATAAATAACCACTTTCAGGTTTACTTTGTGTTATTTTAATAAGACAACGTTGCAAATTGAGCATTAAATAAGTTTATTAACACAAAACCGAATTTGTCATTATTATATCATATAGGCTGGAGTACAGAATAAAACTGAAAAAATAGCAGTTTAACCTTCATAACAAATTAATAAAAACAAAATACAACAGCTAAATGTGTTTTTCCTTTTCAATTTTTTGATTGGTTTAAAAAAAAAAAATAGAGACTACTATTTAATGTGTAGAATCAAAACTACATTTTAGCTTTCAGCAAATGATTGAGTAAGGTTTGATTAACTGAGTTTTGAAATAGAGCATGAATGATTAATTCCCTATCAAAGTTTGTAAATTAAAAAATAAAATTTGAATGCAGAACATAACACATAATTACCAGGTACCTGTGCTATTATAATAAATCCATTTTTAATCCACGGACACACACACACAGGCCTGGGACGGTTTTAATGTGAAGAATATGTTTAAAGTTATTTTTTATATTATTTTATAGTTAGTTTATAGAGTTGTTAGAATCTTGTAATATAGGTGTTAAAATCTCTCTCATATATAGAACACACTAACTACATTATTTATTTGGCTAAAACAAAGTTCTCTCCATTCGGGTGTGGACAAGTAATTAAACAACTACGTATTAAACTAAGTAATGTAGTTGTAAATTATTACTGAAGCAAGAAGTTTCCTTCTGGTCAAAAGGGCTTCCAAGCTGAATGGTCCATGGCAAATTAGACAATTGTATTGATTAGCCTTGAAAACAACTAAAGAATTTAATTTGGTTCAACAAACTAGTTCATTAAAGCAGACACAAGAGCAAGACACTTAGGAGTCTAATAAAGATGGCAAAGTTAATTGTTTCACAGTGTCACCGCCCTGCTGTTAATTTGTATATATGTTATCCTAATGACTTCCACTCGACCTCACC
This sequence comes from Amia ocellicauda, assembly GCF_036373705.1. Lineage (NCBI taxonomy): Eukaryota > Metazoa > Chordata > Actinopteri > Amiiformes > Amiidae > Amia > Amia ocellicauda. Next base: position 14,988,864 of record NC_089869.1, read on the forward strand.
TCTAAGACACTGTTATGGGAACAATATGAGGCCCACTCTGAACCAATTTAACATTATTGCATGGCCTTGTTCGTGTGGTTTCCTCAATATGTACAGTACAGCGATTTGGATTCATCAGAAAGAGATTAAGCTCACTATGACTGTTAAATTGTTTTTCTAAAAGTATTTTCCAGGCCATCAGATGTTCAGATTCTCTTTTATTTGCAATCATTTTTATCACAATTCTTTCCAATAGGCTGCGGCTTTCCTTAAATACAAATACATTTACCAAAGCTTAGTATTTGACCCACCTTTCTGCTGGTGAAAGAGCCGGTATCATGCAGCACCGCCACTCTGAACGGAGGCCACCATGTGTGGAACTCTTTAACCCACTGGTGCATCACTGTGGCAGGGCAAACGATCACAGTGGGGCCCAATCCAGCATATCTAACCAAGCACAACATAGCAGTTATTACATAGAGCAGATAAGCTGAGTCCTTTGTGATCTGCAATGTTATTTTAATACAGTAATAATGGTCTGTATAAAAATGTTCTAATAAAGAAAGATTTCTCAATATAACAACCCACGAGGAATACAGTAGTAAAAGAGTTTTGATGAAGAATTAAACTCATTGAGTAAGTACTCATAGGTTTATGCAACTAACGTGTTATTCTGATGAATAGTCTATCAATCTGCAATTATAGGAATAATTGTAAAACAACAACACTTTTTACTGTATCATGTGCCTTCTGGTAAATTAATCAATGTGAATATGGACAGAATGATTTAATTCTTCAGGGAATAGATCATTGTCCACAAGAAGTCAACATGAAGCTGTACCAGATCTCACTCTTACACATTTAAAACTTGACAGACAGAAGTGCTATTTTAAGAAACAAAAAATATATATATATTGACTAAGGTAAGAAATATATAATGCTCAACATACATTTCGCCAACTGAGATGCATTCATAAGATATGATAAACGAGGCTAACAGTATTATGAGCAATTTAAAATTCCATATTGTGTAAACTATTGATATTGAGCCATAATTGAGTTTGTAAACAATCAATTTGTGGAAGTCAACACTAGACACTGTATTGACCCAAACACATCCAGCCCCTGCACATCTGCAAAACAAAGCATTACCGTTTGGAATTCATTAAACGTGTTACATGTTTAATTTCTCCAGCCCTACAGCTCTACCATCTCGTAAATATTTTCCTTTGATGTTCCCACTAAAAGAATTAAAGGAATATTGTAATTGAAATGTCTTTAATAATTTAGGAAGCCCTCCTCCACTAGTAATACAGCTGATGAAATATTAATTGCGCTCGAGACTGACAGTCTGGAGAGAGAGGGGCACTTGCCTGTAATTTGAGCCACGAGTTCTGATCTTGCTGTAGCTGAGGCCTGCCAAGAAGGCAATTATCTGGATGGTCTTGCCCAGGCCCATCTCATCTCCCAGAATTCCCCCTGCCTGCTGGCAGTGCAATTCCCACAGCCACCTGACACCTGTCTGTTGGTACCTGTGAACAATACAAGACATGTTTTACACAACAAAACAGAATAGAACTAATGATAAATTAATCATCCAGTAATTATCTGTATTGATTTGACACGGAACTCTAAGGGTAACACGATGCATGCCTGTTAGAAACACGCACTATAAAAAGGCATGTATATTTCATGCACATTGACAGCCCTGATGCCAAGAGCTCAAACTGCACACACACACCATCTGAAACTCTTTCATTGCCCATTTCCTCCTGAAATTATATTTTTAATTTTCACTATCCCAGTTTGGAATCATAGTAACATTTAATATTTAAAATTGGCATTTAAAAAGAGCTGGTAAACAGAGTTTGAACAAGTTATGAAAGATTAAATTGAGTTCAATTGTATTTGTTTTTAAAATTCTGCAAGGGATACTGCAGAAGTGTAGTAATTACCAGGAATCTGCATAAATTCCAGCAATTATTTAATCAATTTAGGTATTAGATAACTGTTAATCATATAACAGCAGTGGCAGAAATGAATGCATATGAACACACACACATACATATATTTTACCTTCTTACAGTTCCAAAAACAATATTTTTGCAGGATTGTAAATAAATAACAATTGAATACAATAAAAGTTACGCCAACAAAAACTATGTATTTCTTCTGTGTACTGAAAAGCTGTCAGGATTAATCCGAAAACTAAATGTGTGGCTCAGCATGAAAAATAAGCACGGTTGTTTATCTTACTTGTAAAGTTTTTTCCACAGAAATCCAGGCACTTTGAAACCTTCATCAAATTCAGCATCACTCTCATAAAAGTCATCTTCTCCAGCCTCTCGCTGCTCCTCTCTCTCTCTCAGTCTCTGTCTCTTCCACCTCCTGTATAAACACAGAGATGGTGACAATACCGCTGGCTGCTATAGGTATGGAAATCAAGACTGAAAATAAAGAGCATCAGAAAGTCCCAAAGTGATATGTATCAGTGCTGTGCAGAGATTATGTCTGTTAATCGTTACTATCAAATGTCATTATATTTAGTGTAAACAGGGTATGAAATTAAAAAAAAATGTAAATATCCTAGACACAATAAGTGATCTATCTAGTTCAGGGCAGTATATGTGGAATTACAAATCTCCTAATTCAGTTAATCTAATTTATCCAGTTATAATTTATTTATATATAAATAGATATAAATATCCTGAAAAAAACATTTTCCCCTCTAAAGATTAAACGTGCTTAGAGAATTAAACAGACTATACCGATCTGCTTTTATGTCCTGCTTAAATGTGAATTTCGGCCTACCTCTCCCGCCAGAAAGAGAACAAAGAGCCGCACCAAAGTCTACCAAGCTCAACACCACCCCAACCACTTCTAATCTGGAGGGCATCAATATTAAGACAGTCATTGTTCACTTCCAATATATTCTGTCTGATCTGTCTTCCAGAAGAACATTATTAAAACTCCTAGTAAATCTGTCCCCGTGGTCCTCTATGTTTTACGGATGTGTAAGTATTTAATCTGCATTTTTCTTTAGGATTGTTATGTAGAGAAATCACTGCAACACATTTAAAGCCAAGTAGTCACCACAATTTGATTTAGTGGATATTTTCCCAGACATCACACTGAGATTTAATATAGTTTTACATTTTTAGGGAAATGCATAGTTTGTATTTAAAATAAGGAAGGATCCCTGGCTAATTCCACTAATTTCCCAAATTGAGAAACCCATTGCTCTACCTTAGTTAGCTTACTTTTTATGGCCTATCAGGGTGGCTTTAATTGATCCAGTCTAGCTGCAGGGATATGGCAGTTAGTGGCAGTGTCGTTATGAAGCAAATTAAGATTGATACAGACAATTAAGCATTTGAGCTTCAAATGAAAGGTGTGAGAGAAGGGTAAAAAAAATCCATCTTCATTTATGCCTTCTCTTGTCACTTTAAAAGGAAACCATTTTAGATTTCTTTAGGCTTTCTTCAAGATATTTTTAATTAACTCAGAATAAGCTTTGTTCTTTTTTTCTGTCTTCTAACTAACCAAAAAATAAAAGGAAATTAACAAGAGTATTACTGCAGACCCGAAGAGAAGGAACACAAGCGAGTGGATGAATGTAATTGTTTCTAGATTAACATTCCTGATATCACGTTAGGCACAACCCAACTAAAGTCCACCAAAACAATAAGGTGCTCCAAAGAGAAATTGATCTGAACAATAATTCACTAACTCACCCATGAGATATAGGGACAACTAAATACAAATATGTCCTAAAAATGTTGCACAATTATAACTATTATCTAATTGGTGTCTTTGGGTCGTGAACATTGTTACATGTCTCAACCGCTGAATGCTTTTCCATTTTTACAGAGTTTAATTTTTAACAAGGTGTCTTTAAAGCTAACCCCTAACTGCATTTTTAGGCAATGTTTTCTCCCTTTTATTAATTAATCTTATTGCATAAATGTATTTTCGCAACTTTCCCTTTTCCTTTATATTTCAGCTTAACCTTTAAACGCACAACTGTAGAGTGTCCCGCAAAAGGGGACATTTAAAAAATTGCCAGATGTTCAATTTTGGATCACTTTGGCTTAAATATTCTTCACAAACGTTGCATTGCAGTGGCCCGACAGACACATTGAACCACATGAACTTCACACCGGCTTTTCCGTGAAACAATGAACCCACCCACAATCTTTAATATAAGATTTAAAGCTACATTATGCGATTTGAAGCAATAAAAAGTCCTGTCCGTGGTCCATTCTAGAAGCTGATATTATGGCCTTGGTAATAAAAAAGCTGCAAGCAATAGAGTATCAATACACTGCACAGACACTGCCAAAAGACCACACCATCAACCTAAATAACAGCTACTCTGCCATGAATAGACCTACATAAATTTAAAATGAACCATATAAAACCTGAAAGCTCATCTACCATGACACTAAATTCCTGCATTTGCATCTTACCTCAATCTTTGCCTATAAAACTCGACATTCCCATCATCCTTGTTTTTTTTCGGATTCATCTTTTTTGTCGACTCCTCATCTTCTGAACTGTCTGGAAAATACTCTTCACCGTCATCCACCTCTTTCTTTTTCTTGATGGCATGCGGCCTCTTCTTCTTATACGACTTCAGCTCGTATTCATCATCGTCGAGCCAGAAGTCATCGTCCTGCTCTGGCGCGTCCGGGTCTAAGAGCTCATCGCTGGGCACATACTCCGACTCCTCGCTCTCCGAGCCGAGGTCTCCCTGCGCCTTCCTTTTCACTGCGGGAAATTCCTTCTCTCCCTTAGTCCTGGGTTTGGAGTGAACCTTCAATGCGTTCTTCTGTAACTTCAGCATGTTCTTCTTGAGTTTTTTATCTTTACGGGACACCGTTGCTTTTCCCTTTACACTCGCGTCACCTTGTGCTATTGCTCCTTTTATTTTATTTTGAAACTTCTTCCTGACCGAGGGCTTTTTTCTGTTCACCGCCATATCGGCCTGGTCAGCCAGGTATTTCTCGAATCCAGATACATCATTCAGCATGATTTTTCTGGGCTCCTTCTTCTCCGTTTTTTGGGGGATTTTCGTGCCAAAGGGGGTCATCTGACCGGTACGAATGAGTTCCTCCCATTCTGTTTCCTGAGCTGGCATGAGCATGCTGCCCAGAGTTGACGGGCCTGGCTCTGGCATTCAAAAAACAAAGCCCAGATGTTTTAGTATACAGTTGTCTTCCTGAGCTTTAACTATTATTCTGCTATAAACCTCTGAGATTGAAACCCTTTTCCTTCAGATAGATGGGCAGAACATCAGAACATCAAGAGCATTCTGATATTTTTTTTGGTCTCTCTTTGCCAAGACAAAGTATTATGAAAGATAAATTGTACATACAGGGCTTTTACACAAGATGATGTATAATAACAAAGACATAATTTTATGTTTTATTTTGAATATCACCGTGTAACAAAACAATACAAGTTGGTAAAGCTACTGCTTGGGTTTTATCTATCCATATGGTCCCCCAAAGAAGAGAGGAAATATGACTACCATCCAACAGCTGCTTCAAATATTATTCCACCAAGAAGTAACTAGATCCAGTTACCTTCATCCTCCTGGTCCCATTCAGCCTCGATCTTCTGGACATCTTCTCCACCCAAGATAGCCTGAAGACGCTTCTGCTTTGCTTTGATCTTTTTAAGCTGCTTCTCCTGACATATTGAAGAAATATTTACAGGATATTTTTAAATATGAGTTATATGAATATACTTTAGCCTTTATACCCTATAGCCTTACTGGGGTATGAGAATACACTGTACCCTAGTCAGCCCAATTATAATTTGTATCGCGTTTGAGAGAAAACATGAAATATGCAAACATCTCTTACGCAAATGTCTTAATAGCTAAGTAATCTTCATAACAATAATCTAAAGAAAAGTAATTTCAAGTTGATCTATTACAGAAACAAATCTCAGGAATGAGGCGTCAATATTGTTACCTTGTTTTCTTTCTGCCGCTGCACAGATTCAATTTTCCTACTGATGTCTCTGCTGGTGGCAGCATGAGGGGAAAGCTGCTCTATGATTTTATTGATATGTTTTACAGCAGCGGTGCAAGACCTACAGGAAAGGTATTAAAACGGTGCATAATTTTAGAGAGGAAAAAAAAAAAAGAAGAATTAAGACAATACACAAAAAAAACAATTATGTTGCTGTTAATTGTAAAACTATATGCAATTCTGCATCGATTATTGTTAATATAAGGAAAAACAAACAATAAATCATGTTATTTATTCATGCTTAAGTAATTATTTAGTGGTGTATTTGATCAGTTTTGAATGTAACTGTAGTGTATGACTTTTAAAAAGGCCGAACAACTTGTGCATCTGAAGAGCAGGAGGAAATGATTGCTGTGTGACCCCAGTACCTCAAGTCATCCAGCACTGACTGGTACTCCTTCTCTGCCTCTGCTTTTTTGGCCGCCTGGTTAGCTTCATTAATGGCTCTGTCCACCTGCTGGAGGACCCCCTGCTCCAGCACCTCCTGGTCATAGACGTCCACCCCCAGGCCCTGCAGCTCGGCGGCCTGGGCGCTCTGGGCCACGGCCCGGATCTGCTGCATGTCGATGTGAAGGACGGACTGGGTCTTCTTGGACACCTCCGGGGCAGCTTCGGTGTGGGGGGCTGCCTGGCTCGTGCCTGGGAATGGACAGCCTGCATTTCCGTTCTTGGTCCCATTTTGCTGTCGAACCCCCGTCTCCCTTGGACAGAGAGCACTAAACGGACTGGTCTGTGTGGGTAGGTCTTGGTCCTCTGTACCATCTACTGGCATCTCTAGATTACTGCAAACAGAAACGCAAGTACAGAAATATCTCTGCGGATGGACTTGGTGTCCTCTGTTCAGCAGATCATTAACAAACAGAGATACACACCATTAACAGAGAGTGACAAACTGCAAGCACAAAATGTATCATTGTGAATTAAAATGAGTTAAGTGGAAGTGCAATGCGTGTCTACTAATTGATGAGGTGGGTTTTAGATCAGGACAACATAGCTTTGCACTAAGTGTTGCTCTTTTATGGCAATATCTTTAAATCAATACTGAATACAGTGTTTAATAAGATCTTGTCCTAATCTTGAAGGTTTAACCACATTAACCAGCAACTGACAGGTGTCTATTTCAGCTTAACCCCCATAGATCGCCTTAACCCAGCATCCAACTAGTGACATCAATTTTATAACACTGCTTTTCGACAAGTCCGGGCAACTTCATCAACAGGCAAGAACATATTTAATGCCCGTTCAAAAATATGAATCAAAATACATTACAAAAGCGTTTGAATGGTTTTCAGTCAATGCATGTCCAAATTAAGTTCTAATGGTATTCGTGTTGAACTAGAGGATCGATAATTATCAATTCAAATATGCAAATTAAAAGATGAAAGGAATTAAGCAAGGGTCGAATAGGATGATACCATGTCCTTTTTTATTAATTGTGTTAGTTAAAAAATAAAACTAGATTATGTCGATCTACTCCTCTTACACAGTGCTCTTCACCGAAAAAACACAATCACCGAAACACTTTCACTTGTATTGGTTTTGTCCTGCACTTTGCCTGAACTGTCCTCCTTACCTCTCGTGTTGTTATATCACACACAATAAACACAGTCGTGCTCCCTTTTCCGGTGACAACGTGGGGGAACAAATAAAAGAGAGGCCCCACTGTCCTTAAAGTGCGGTGCGAAAACGCGTATCGCCCCCTAGAGGCCAGGATGAATCATAGCTGTAGTTTTCATTTACCAACTCTCTACACAGAAACGGGCCTGTCTGTCTGTCTGTCTGTCTGTGTTAGCAGGATTAAAGACAAATCATAACAAACAAACACATACATTAACAGCACCATAAAATCCAAGGTTTACTTGCACGCAGCCAGGAAAGGATGGTAATAGAAAAGGTACGTTTTCAAATGTACCACTAGATGGCACTCAGAGTCTTATTTCTGTATTTCCCACATACCTGTTGAAGTACGACAGGTAAGCGACATGCAAATACGAGCAATCGCCGTTTCCAGTTTCCAATGGCTTGTCAGACTGCAGGAGCCAGGTAATAATACTGTAGGAGCCAATTAGTTATTTTGCATTTCAATTAATTGTGTATGTTTTTAAGAACGCGAGGTTTGTGAACGTTCCATGGCCCAGTATATACATATTGAAATTAACTGTCACTTTTATTCAGTTTAGCTATTTAAAAACACCTACTTTAATTTAAGAAATGAACTTGTTAATAACTTTCTTCTTCCTTTTAGTCGTCTACGTCTATTGTTATAAGAAGATCTATTAAAGACACGTTCATTTCTCAAGAAAATTTGCCTTTAACAATCGTTTTGTTGATTTCAAGAATGTTTTCCACTTTGTTTTAAAACAACTATTAATCTTTTACTAAATAATAAGTAGCCTACATAAGTAAACGTTTTCAACTTACTTAGTTGGGTCTGTTATCTTGATAACACACAGCAACCAAATACACATTTCAGTTCTTTATTATTAGATTTAGAGATGTTAGGACCTTAGTTAGAACATCATTATTATAATCCTGAGAATAAATGGCCAGGATTAATCTGGGATGGTTTTTTATTTATTTATGTTTCGTGTAAAATGTGGAGAAGGCCAATATAAAGAAAAATAAATCTCCCCTTAGGCATTGTGTTCAGTATCAACAGTGCAGCTCAGCATCGCGACCCTCTGAAAAGCAGAATTAATTTATTTCTCCCCCCTGAGATCACAAGTCTGCGGTGTGTTTGGATTTGTAGATTTTAATTGCTTTCACTGTAAATACCTAAAAAAAGTTCAAGAGGATTTCAGCAAAGAATGGCGAGTTCATGGAGAAAATGGAAGTCTGGAGTTAAAAAACAGAAGGGCTTATTTATGTATTTAATTTAAATCCACAATAAATATAATACATTTGTAATAAAACGTGTCACTGTAAATAAGCAAGGCACATTAATCAAATATGAGACGCAGCAGAGCTTTAATGTCTGTGTGCCTAAAACTTTGGGAGCCAACATGGTGTCCTCTTGTCATCCAATAACATGCAGAAATTCTAAAACAAACTTATTTTTTATATATTATATTTTATATTACATATTTGTTTATTGTAACCAGCTTTTGAATCGTGTTTATAATGGTAACACAAAATGTGTGTGTGCCTTTGTAGGTGCAAATGCTTGTTGAAGCCACAGTGTACATATCTTCACCAAATAGCACATATATTTGGTATGCAAATAAAGGGAATTTATCAGAATAAAACACTATGCATACATTGAATACTCTATCAAATGAGTCAGTTTAGGTTTGAACTTTATATAGAGCACAAGCCGTAGTGTGTATTTAAAAATAGTTGTTGCTATTGTTTTTCCTTGATTTACAAGATACTCACACAATTGCAAAAAGGCATTGGTCCACAAAATGACCACATTGATCTAATTTTGCATCAGTATGCACTACAGGTATTTCATTGTGGTGAATGCAGGGCTATATTGCCTTTGTTTTTTGAATATTAAAGACACACCTGCAAACCATACAGAACCCTAACAAAGGAAGGGAAGGAAGTATGGAGCCAGATCTTAGCCCAGGTTGAAAGGATCCCACGAGAACAGCATATTGACAGCACAGCATAGGAATGCATTGTTGCATTGCATACAACGACATGTTTGAAATATCTTGTATTAATATTGTGGCATTTTCTTGGGCTTATTAAGTCTTTTGTTTATTGTATAAAAAAATATGGCAGGCTTATTTTCCTGCCATACATTCAACCCTGCTTATATCACCCTAGACAAGGCATTCTTTAAAAATGCATTATTGTTTAAAACGATGTGCTCATATATGTTAAAGTTAAAGTTATGTATAGGCTAAATAAATAGCAAAATCTGAAAGGAATTTTGGCATCATCAAATAATAGTGACCTAGCAGGAGAAATACAAAAAAAGGAGTTTACAGGCTCTTTTAATTTGCTGTGACAGATAAAGAAAGAAAGAAGGAAAGGCTTTTTTTGGGGGGGAAGAGTTTTGTTTCTTACTAATATCCAATGCCAATATTCACCAATATCGTTGTGGTTCTTGGATTCCTGGCCAACAATGGAGATACGAAGGCACTGCTCCTCAATTCTCACTTACTGCTCTCCAAAACTGTATTTGGTTTATTCAAGTGTCAGGGAGATTTCAAATAGATTGGTTTGTTTGGCAGGGTTTTTAAATCTAATATTTGGGGGGAAAAGTAAATGTGAGACTAGGAGCTCTTTCTCTGTGAGGACATAATAAAGATAGTAAGACACATTGTTAGTTGAAGTATCTGCAAAATCATTCCAATCTCAGGTTATTTCTTTTCTTTTTGCTTCGTCTTTTATGCCCCATTGTATTTTAGAGGATTAATGAACTGATCTTTAGAGACAGCTTTGATATTACACTTGATAGCATTAGAGATTTTATTATTATTATTATTAAAATTCCCACTTAAGTGTTCCTGCTTTCGTGTTTGACTGCTGCTGCGCTCACAGTTGTCTTTATTGAATTTAGATCAGGCAGTGTTTCAGTGCACAATAACGTGGAGGGTGATTAAACATTCATTTTGAAGAGATAGGGCATTTTCCCCGTAATCTCCATATGAAGAACTTTAAAGAGGAATAATGAGAAAACATTACAAGTTTGCTGACCACAGCACACTAGATTAGTTATAAAATGAGAGTAATGGCTGCTGAAGTTGTGTAAATGCTCACATGGCATCACTGCCAAGACAAGATGTAACCGTCTCAAGGCGATGTTTAGACCTTTTTTTGTTTCTACCGGCAAATTGTTAATCAGTTAGTGACAGCATAAATAAATTTAAAGGGTTTAATTAAAACTAATGAATAAGCATGTGGAGATTACATGTTGTGCTGGCAAAACGTTGGGGCTTTAAATAATTAAAAATGTCAGGCACAGTGAGCTATTTAGGTAGAGGAAGTTGCATTACAGAACGTGGTTCGCAGTGCATTCCTTATTCAACATCTTCTGCAGGTGTCTAAGTGATTATTCTCTTTCAAATATAATGACAAATGATGTTTGGGGAATATGCAGAGTCGAAAAGAAATAATTATTCCTTAAGGATTGACTGAGTTTGAAGTAACAGAGAGAAATCATCCTTCTTTTAATATATGCATCCAAAATAAGAAGATTCAACGACATGTTACAGCGGCCATCTGTGCCTGTTTTGTGCAGTTGTATTTCTAGTACAATTTTAGTTACTACTGCTATCTGTATGGGCATTTTCAAATTGACAGGGGTCACGATTAAAGGGATATTTAAGTTTTATGTCTTGCACGTGTCATATTTTTAACTTTGCCTGCATATATACCCCTCTTACACTCCCTACGACCATTAAACACTTTCTGAAGCTCACCAGTGGTTCAGATGTAATAAATATGGCCAATACTGACATCCACTGCACACCAGGAAAGTGCTCTGCTAAGGTCTGCTGCAACACAAATCCCAAAACAATCGACATAAATAAAGCGGAATGGATGTTTTTTCTTAAACAATTACTAGGAAAAGCAAAATTTTGTCAAGGTTATAGGGAATCCTTAACATATTAGCCCCCTGTTGTCATTTGAAGAAAATTAGTGCTGCGGACCATCGAGATGAGTTGTGTAATGGGCAGAAACCCAGGGGAGGAATCTGGGATATTGCTGCTGTTTTACCAGAAATAAATTTTCTTGGCAAATCGTAAGGGCAATTAAAGCTCATGCATAAGTAAGATTAATCAGCAAACTTAACTTTTGCATCATATGTCATTCCTGACACCAAGAACTCTGGAATGACTTCTGTGCAGGTTCATGCAGATCTGGCCTTGAGAAGTAATATTCCCTCCTTTTTCCCTGTAAGAACAAAATAAGATAATTTATTTGTACAGTAAATCAACATAGTAGTTTACTAAGCACCCTTATAATTCAGTTGCGGAATATGGACCCTTCTATTGTGGCACTTTCCAGTCTCCTTTTTATTTAATTTAGTTTTTTCCGATCCTCCGATATCCAGGGTGACTTGTTTTTTTCTCAGATGAGGTGCCTTACTACAGTTGATTATTTATTTCAGCTTACAGTTACACTGTGTGTCAGTAGGCCTCCATATTTTTAATATATTATCACACTGAATACAGCACAATGTGTGGGATTAGATTTGGTATTCCTACTACACCCATTTAAGCCCCCTGATAATGACCTGGCTAGGGTATACAGCTAATCAAAGATTTATACACCTACAAGAGCCTTTGTTATACCAACCGAAAAAACAAAGAAGATAAGCTCCACTTAGTTACTATTAACCTAAACAATATAGCCACAGCAAAATGGGTGTCAAGGGAACTCTTGATCATAGCGCAAATAAGGCTGGTAGTTTTAAATTCCTGTAGAACCTTCAATGACTGATTTGCAATAACGGCATATCAGCAATCTTTGAAATACAAATCACAGCTGGTGCCAAGATGACACATGCCCATTTGTGTAGTACACAATGAGGGGATGTATGAGTAATAAGAATATATAGGTCGGTTGCTGAATAAATTCTATAAAACCTAATTCAGAAAGACAATGGAGTGACTTCAAATGAAGGCCTGGAATGTATCAAAATGTCAACCTGACTGCCATTCCTAAATTCCCAAACCCTGACCCGATGAAGCCTTTCCATTGGTTGACATGAGAGGCCTGTGGCACACGGATAGCTGCCAGCAAGTGCAATGTTTGGAATCTGCTATTGGGAGGTGGGATTAACTTTTGATTTAAGCCAGATCTTTTTTCCTTTTCTTTCTTTTAGTGAACTGCCGAAACCCTATAATTCAGGGCCCGTGATGTTAAAAGTGATGTTCTCCAGTTTATCATTTCAGTGTTTCATGTTCTTGTTTATTCTTGGCACTGTTCTTATGGAGATATGTACTTTAACTTGTTAATAGGTTTATGGCATTGAGAGATGTTTTTCTGTGGCCTGTGTAGAATTTTTCTCTGTATATTGCCACAAGTGTTTTAGAGATATTTCACACTGGCTGGTGACCCTTGCAAATGTGATCACTTCAATCTACGTCTGAGATGAAGAATCTATGTCCATACACAAGAGAGAACTACAGTCCCACAAACAGCTCTTTATGGCTTAAAGAAGGACATCAGTTGTACATTTTTACTATTGTTACACACTGTAATGTAGAATGGAAATTGTCAAATCATATTATTTTTCCAATGCTTACAACACAAGCTTTGCTATATTGCTGTGGTCTCTGTATTGGTTTTGGCTGAATATAGCTGTGCTGTGTGTTGCAATGCCACTTTCACTCTTCATTTTATAACATTTTTAAGTCGCCAAGTGCCAAATTCTTTGCTCCTCTGTTGGGTTCATTTAATTTGTTTTTTCAAGGTTAATTACGTATTACATTGCTAGCAGCTTGAACGAACAACTTTATCACTATTTCTAAAATAAATGGTTTGATGACAAGTTGATTGGAACGATACTTCACATAAAACAGTGTGTTTTTATTTGTAAATGATCCGTTTGTGAAAATACATGGGCATAACATCATATGCCAAACTTTGTTTTGTTGTTTCTTTGTTTTTAAATACATGTTTTTTATAATAATATCCTCATATGGTCATTAATTGTATACTTGCATGCTGCTATAACAATCTCTAGACATTATACAGAAAACTTTTATTGACCTTTCTTGTGCCTCATTAACCTAAAACTTACAAATAACAAAACGTCTATTTTACTCTTAAAAAGGATCATTATTTTTCAAGGTCTTTCTTTGCTTTTTTTCCTGCTTTAAGAAATTAATTTTAATTAATAACCAAAATATAATAGTCAGTTGTGCTTCTCCCATTTTCAGAACATATGGGTCTGATTATTGCCCTTGGTAGTTCTACATTATCTGACTTGCAGGTGCGGCCTCGATTAAAACATTGGGAAAGTGCTCATGGCATTGATTAAATTGAGACCTAGCTCCTTGTATAAGGAATCACCTTTACAAGCTGTTGAGTCTTAGCACCATATTGGGATGAATTTAAATGTTAGGGAACTTGTTTTGAAAAGCACCATGATTTATTGGTCACCTATGGACAATGTCAACAATGTTCATACTTAATTTGAAAAAACATTTTCTAAACATTCTTCATTTTATTTCTGTTTTGAAAAGGGAGCACAAAAATAATGAAACACTCCGTGGTGGGAACAGCTGCTGCTAGTTAAAAATCGGGATTGCTTTTCCAAAAGGCGTCAAAGTTGAATTCTATTTAGAGCGATTTCTGTAGCTTTCCTGGTGTTTCTCACAGGAAATTTGAAAGCCGTTTAATTAAAGAAAGCAACTATATTGGAGTAAGTTCTTTTTAACTTTAAATTTTAACAAAATAATGATGGAAACATGGATAGCCTTTTAAAATAATTCTATATTTCCTTCCGCATCAGCAGGACTTTATCAATATATCCATAGTGATCATTAATTCAGAATCGTATCACTTTAAAGCTATCATTTTATAAAGTAAACCTATCTTCAGAGCAGTGCAAAGATGTGAGCTACTATTTGAGCTGAGTTGTATGTGGAGTAAATATACTGTTTTAGGGAGTGAACAAGCAGTATAAAATAAGGTATTAATGAAGGTATTTTCTTCTTTGATTCCAGACTGATAGTGATATCACAGTGGCTGAAATAATCAATCTTGTCTCATGCCTCTCAGCACACCCTAGCCATGATATCTCACCCTGTCAGGCAGTACGGCTTAATTAATGTATTTAAAACCTTTCATTTGAAGCTGATACAAAAGATAGATCAAAATTAAAAATCAAACTGCTGAACTGCCAGACTAAATATATGGCAGATGACTCAGTGGCAGATTTCCAGTCTGTACACATTTAGACTTAGACCTGCACACCACAGGACTTCTGGCAAGAGAAGAGAGATTCTGGCAAGAGCTGACGGGCTTGTTAGACCCAGTGGGTGTCACACAGCACCTGCACACTGCCAGCATACACTCGCCTGTGAGGAGGGAAAGTGATCGCTTCTCAATGCAGGCAGCCCTGGCCAGATGTTTAAACAGACCGTCACTTGGGAATCTTCCAGATTTGTGTCTTGCATCCTTTCCGTTCAAGAAGTGCCCTCACTGTATTGTTTTTAAAGTAGAGAAATACTAAATACACATTGTAAAAGTACACAAATGGTCCCGGATTATTCTAATGTGGTTTTGAGAAACCTCAACCTTTTTTGCAACACAAATGTATTCTTACATTTCTTGTGAAGAGCTATTTGGTGGTCTGTTCCTGCTGTGTGGTGTGGATTATATGCAGGTGTAGGGCTAACTAAAATAAGCCATCAAGAAGTTGATTTATCATATTACCAAGTGATATGCCGCTTGCCATTTCAACTTTATCCCTGCAGCCGGGATAGGTTTGTTAAAAGGAATGTAAACTACCTCACCTCCATCTCGATAGTGCACTCCTCAAAGTTTGTAATCTTACTGTACTACAGCGTTCTGCTTTTAAAGTAGCTGCGAAATATGCAGTTGTACTGTTTCCAGGGTCAAGTTAAGATTAATGTATATTCTCCCAAGGTTTTTTTTTCCTTCTTGGGTTTTTGAAACACCTCAAGTACTGTACCCAAAGCAAAGATTGATGGTGTTCCCGGGGACCTGATGTTTATATAAATGGATATGCTTTTTGAGTTGGGGGTATACAGCAAACATTAATTTAAAAAAGTAAGACAATAGGCAAATGTATTATGTTTTAACACTTGTGCATCTCAACAATATAAATGAGTAGTTTTTGAATAACTGTGGAGGGAAATATCTCTCTCAGGGAAATATATAGACCACACAAGCTAAAGCATGTGGTATATTTTAAGGACATTTTATACAATTTGGAATGCAAACTAAATTAACTTGTCTTATTATCTTAAATATCGGTGAATGGATGAGGAAATCCCAGCAAAACATATATGAAGACCATATTGTTAAATGATCTGTTTCTGGATGCCGTGCCCTGGTTCCTTGGAAAACTTTCTGAGCTGGCAAAGAAGGGAAAACTGATCACTGTTCTCCAAGTCAGTGGTGGCCCTGTCAATCTGTGAACACAGTACTGTGGTTTTGAATTATAATACCTTTATGCTTACTTGTCTTTGTTTGGTATGAGAATTTCTCATTTATTTATTTGTTATTATAGAATGAGGAAAGCATCCCCCCAGACACCACCTTTTCCTTTTCATTCCCATTCTTATAATCTCGTCAACCTTACCAGGCAACTGCTTTTAATATTTAATCCAGCAGCTTCACCCTCTCAATTAAAAGGTTGACAGATATGCAGGGTCTAGAGGTCACAATAACAGGGCCAAAGACGAGAGTAAACTTTAAGGACTGAATTCATTATGTATGGCTGATCTAAAGTTGTTGGGTTTCAATTAGCCATAACACCATTGCCTAATAATTCATGGCAAAAGCCCCAGAAGGCTGTCGTCATTTCACTTGGTGTGATGCAAGATTGATCTCAGAGCATTTTCAGTTCTGGCACTGGGGACACGCTGTATCTTGACAATGAAAAAGGAAAAGGGAACCCATACAGGGAAGGAAATGAAGATAATAAATCAATGCCTCTAACGCCTGTAAGACTAAATATAGCACTGTAAATAAATTAAAACAATCTGGAAATTAATTATTACAATACTTTTCCCTTTTGTTACATGTCTATTCTCTTGTAAGTGTCTTATATTTGCAGTAAAAGTATTGCACATCATGTATCATCTTTTCTCCATTCAGAAAAGCATGGGACTGGTCAAGTGCCCTTCTGTTCCCAGACCGATGGGACAGTGCCGTAAATGCCATGACAAAAGTGGATGTTTGCTGAAGGCGACTCACTATCATCTCCATGATGGATGACTAAGACCTATGTTCCTTATTATAAATATTTGACTTGGATGATTTCTTGGCCCCCAAAAATTCCGCTGGCTGGAATGGGCATCTGGTAGCAATTTGATAAATAAAACATTGCATTAGTTCATCCCTGCCAATGCATGCATCAATTAGAGGGGTAATGAAGCAGGGAGGTGATAATGAAAGGATTTTCAAAGTCCAACATGCATGCAGGAACAGAGCAACTGCTTGATAAGGCACATCTGCTCAGATTGTGGCAAGTGAGGAATTAATTCCTGTTTACGTGTGTCTTGGTGTCACTAGTTTCATTTTAGTATGTGGATTAATCTTACATTAATTCTCCTTAGTTTGTATAACTAACATTAAACTGAATGTGTTTGTTTTTAGATAATAGCATTGCAGTCATCGCAAGTTAATTACTGAAGGAAGCCATTAATCAACCTTAATAACTATAGAAATATTGACCCAGACAACAAGTTACCTAAAACTGCACGTTTACCATGAACAAAGTACACTTGTGCTTAAAAAACAGGTGTCACTTCATTCACGTTAAATCACCTGCCATGAATAATATGGTTTAGAGTTTTTAAAACCAAGCTGTTTGGGTGTATATGTTCATGAGCAGAGTTTTGTGAAAAGCTGTCAATGACTTTTAATCTACAGAGGATTGAAAGTTATAAAGGAAGCTTTTTCAGCAGAAAAGGAAATGATATTTGAACCCACAGAGAAGGAAAGTGATAACATAGGAAATGTTCACAGTGTTCTTCCTTGATACAGACCCCTGGACCCTGGAACACACAGCCTTCCTTAATCACTCTGCATGCCCTCCCCAATGTACACTGCCTTTCTCCTCTATTAAGCAATAGAAATTTGGAATAATCCATTGGGCTGAGCATTGTATCCCAAGGTTTCTTATCTCCCAGAGGTCTAGAGCCTCATGAAGGGTTTTTATTATCAAATAAATGTAACCCTGGTCACACGCCAGAGTATTAATTGAGAGACACAGGCATTGTATCCTTATTTTTGTTGTCTCTTAAAAACGTCCGTTTATTGAAATTTATTCTGGCAGTTTTATAGCCTTTTATGTCCCTGAGACAATCTGTATGGGCTTTGTCTATTCCTGTCATAGGAAGAATATTGTAACTTATTGTTCTTTTTGCTCTAAAATGAATCCACCCATTTTCTTTTCTTATCGTTTTAGGATAAATATTTTCCATGCTCTTGACTTTGTATATATATTTAATTATATGGAGTTGCAGTCACATACTCAACACCCACAAGTCTTCCCTTAGTTTAATTAACTGAGAACTTTAATGTTTTCTGTAGACTAACCTACCTACTGACCTACCTAACTACCTATCCATGAATAGATATTGGTACAATAGATTACTTCATAAACCAATATTTGAACAAATCTATATATTTGAAAACCAATATTTTTTCTCCTTATCAGCGCCCTGTATATATATATATATATATATATATATATATATATATATATATATATATACCGTTCAACCATAACATTATGACCACCTGCCTAATATTGTGTAGGTCCCAAAACAGCCCTGACCCGTCGAGGCATGGACTCCACTAGACCTCTGAAGCTGTGCTGTGGTATCTGGCACCAAGACGTTAGCAGCAGATCCTTTAAGTCCTGTAAGTTGCGAGGTGGGGACTCCATGGATCGGACTTGTTTGTCCAGCACATCCCACAGATGCTCAGTTGGAGATCAGGGGAATTTGGAGGCGAAGTCAACACCTTGAACTCGTGATTCATCAGACCAGGCCACCTTCCTCCATTGCTCCGTGGTCCAGTTCTGATGCTCACATGCCCATTGTAGGCACTTTTGGCAGTGGACAGGAGTCAGCATGGGCACCCTGACTGGTCTGCGGCTACGCAGCCCCATACGCAACAAACTGCGATGCACTGTGTGTTCTGACACCTTTCTATCAGAACCAGCATTCACTTTTTCAGCAATTTGAACTACAGGAGCTCGTCTGTTGGATCAGACCACACGGGCCAGCCTTCGCTCCCCACGTGCATCAATGAGTCTTGGCCGCAGGGTTAACCGCTTTTCCTTCCTTGGACCACTTTTGATAGGTACTGACTACTGCTGACTGGGAACACCCCACAAGAGCTGCAGTTTTGGAGATGCTCTGACCCAGTCGTCTAGCCATCACAATTTGGCCCTTGTCAAAGTCGCTCAGATCCTTACGCTTGCACATTTTTCCTGCTTCTAACACATCAACTTTGAGGACAAAATGTTCATTTGCTGCCTAATGTATCCCACCCACTGACAGATGCCATGATAACAAGATTATCAGTGTTATTCACTTCACCTGTCAGTGGTCATAATGTTATGGCTGATCGGTGTATATATATATATATTTGTGTGTGTGTGTGCGTGTTCATGCATTTTTCATGCAATACCATGTATCCTACCTGTGGATAAAATATGAAAGTCAGCAGAATGTCCCCATTGTTTCTGTATTAATTCAATTTGGAGTATAATGGTTATTATGACTACAGCTAGCTTTAGTGACAAATCTTCTTTGCACTATAAAGCCAACATGGATTTTGGATTAGCTATACAGAAACATTAATTATTACTGATTAGATGCATTCATACCAAGTTTTTAAGTATTACAATCTAAGCCTACCTGTTTTTCTAAATGTATTGCTGCCAAGAGGTCAGACTGTCGGATAGTCTCCAGTGTGTTGGACGTGTGACATGTATATTTAAATGATCAATTGTTTAACTTCATACAATTCCTGTAGATGAAAATATATGATGTGGATCTTTTTTTCTCATTGTTTATAGCTTGATTATTTTTGGCACACTATTTTGTGTCTTATTTTACAAAAGGGAAACCTTCCTGTCTGCTTAGGATTTCCTTTTGTTTTCTTTAATAAATAGCTAGACAGGGAATAACTCGTGGAGCATATTTTCCTTTCATTTTTTTTTCTTCGACTGAACTATTACTCCTCAGCTCTCTGTATGGACTGTTGGGGTATTTTCCAAAATCTAGTGGATTGGAATTTCACAGTTACAATCAGGTGTGTTCAGTCTAACAAACAGGACATTTCGAAGTCAACAAACTGATCTTTAACTGAACTTTGTTGCATGGCATGTGACATCAAAATAGTTTACCCTCCTTGTGCATTAGGATATAAAAGTTCAGTATTTAATATATTTTGTGTAAAGTTCAACGTTTATATTAAAAATATAAGGATTTCATATATGTATTGTCCATGGCTGTCACTGTTTAGATTTGTTATCAAAGTTAAACTTCACAGAATAATATCTACCACATACCATGTTGAATGCATTTAGTCTATTGAAATTATATGTACCCTATAGCAAAGGAAATACCACCGTATTCATGTTATTATAACTACAGGTTAGGTTTGGGGTATTTTTATTTTTATTTTATTTTGGTTAATATAGTCTTGAACTTCTCTAATTGTGTGGGGCTTTACATTTTCCTGCTGCACTCATCATCTGCACTTATTCTTATTCCTGCCAACCACAATGATATAATAACCAGGGTATTCTCATCATTTTAAAATCTACTACTTATGAAGCTATTTAAATGGGTAACTAACACACACATAAACATTACTACCAGAATAAAGTGGACAAATAAAAAGTATATTTTAGGTAGATGTTCAGTTAAATGTGCAAAAACAAAACAAAATACACGTTTAGGATTAAGTTATGCTGTATTAAATATCAAGCAGATGTCCAGTTATTGTTTTGGTTAAATTCATGTCGAATTTGGAGAAAATCGGTTTCTACTGATTCTAATGTGTGTAAGGTCTTTCTAAGCATTAACGGTTATTAAATTATCATTAATGATCTAAAAACAAAGCAATGCAATTTTTTACTTTTTTAGAAGTAAAGATTTAAGAAAAAATTAGAAGGGGGATTGAATATACATCTCATATTACTTACAAGTCCTTTTCGACTGTTCTATCCACTTAGGTGAGCCACTGGCTGATTATCCATCCTTCATCCTGCAACTTTCTTTTATAATCATATCCATGTGTGCCATGTTTGCCCAATTCTACAGCAGAGAACACAAAATACATTTTATTTAAAAACAGATTTAAACCAATTCAAGTTCATGATTTTACATTTATTGCATTGATTAAAGTGTTTACAATTAAGGCATTGTTAGAATAAAATAATGTAATGTTTAAATCAAGCACAAAAAGAGCAAAGACAAGAGCCAAATCAGAACAAGCTAAACATCCTGCAAAATGTGATAAATTAGAGTCAGACATATTTTTGAACGCCAAGGAATAGTCTCCATGCCACAAATTTATAGTGATTCGTTGCATGATTCTGCTAATTAGCTGTGTGTGGCAATTTAGTACGTTTTTGAGAGCTATTTAATGACTGTATCAGTACAATATACGATTATTAGCAGAGGGCAAGTGTTACAGAACTGTGGAACCTGGGCTGAGCTTCACTCTTGGCTGGATGTTACTGAATTGTGGGAAGTGGGTTTGACATTTAGAGTCAACACTTTCTTATTTAGTTCTTGTTCTGGCAAAGGCTGTAGTTTGTACAGTAAAACAGCCATTTTATTTTCCTTTCTGAAAAAAAAAACATTTTAAACAAGGTCATTATAACTACAACAACAAACACTACACTCAACTTACACACCTTTTTACATGAGTCAGGTATGATGTTGTTTTCACAAACTGAACTGATTAGTAATGGTGAGAGAATTTCCCCCTGTATTGTCCTCCGTTATATAATGTCACTATAAATTTGGAGCTTTACACAAAGCTTACTAATATAGAACAATACCTCATAATCACCGCATTATAAAGAATTCTCATTTAACATGCCAGTGTCCAGATATACGAGCAATTGTGTCATTCAGATAAAACAGGAAAAAAAAAAAAAAAACATCTTCGTACTAGAATGGGGGGGATTCTTCTGAATAATATAAATGACTGTGATGCATTGCACGGCTGAGACTCATATTTATAATTAGAAGCATACATTGCATGATTTGCAGGAAACAGACCTTTCTTTTGTACCGTTGAAAAACAAAAGCAGGAAAGACTGTAAGCTTTCAGCATTGGAAGTACATATTATTGCACTATATATATGTGTGTGTATTATATATGTCTGCAGAGATTTTGTGTCCAAGTACATCTGCATAACTGAAGTTTTTTATTATTCATGCATGACAGATGTCTGCAATATGTTCAGAGGATTTGTGCCGTAGATATCTACTCCACATTTTTTTAGGCACTCGTCCACAGAACCCTACTCTACATAGTAGCCCCAGGGAGGTAAATCTGACATAAGAAATCCCACATCACATTCAAAGGAGGATAATTAAATATATACATTTCTTTATGTTTATTTTACGGAAGATAGATGTTTTTTTGCATTAATAATAACTTTCCCCCAAAAAGGATAGTGGCCAAATAAATATAGTACTCTGTAACACAAGGGAAGCTTGAGTTTAAAAAACAAATCACAGTCAAGCATTTGCTCAATTGGGGTGATTTTCTTCAACTTATTTTCCCACCAAGTAATGTCTTCAACGTGAATTTAACTAAGTGCCAAATTGCAAACGCATATCTAAACAACTTCTAGTGCCAGTGTGAGTAACTTGATGTATGTTACCAGAAAATGCCTTGACACTGGGCTGAAGTTTTCATTTCAGAAATGTGCAAAGAGGAGTTTTCTTCTTTAACAGAATTTCCTGCAGGAAAGCGTCGTTTTCCCACCTGGTTTTAAACATTTTTATGATGACAACCAGGAATTCTAGAAAAGTCAGCACAGGGAAACGTTTTTTTCTTCTTCCCTCAGGATTCGCCCTTTCATAGCTGTTTAAAGCTGGAGTTTAGTTTTAATTTACAAACAAATGTGTAGAGAGTCTGGCTAGATTAATATAGCTAACAATTACACAAATATATCTTAAGTGAAAGTGAAATGAACATGATTTATTAGTTATACACTGTAATAGTAGAGCCAAATTTAATGTATTAATCTATTATTTGTTCATAGTATTGTATTGGGATCTATGTCGATGGTGTTTATCACTTATCACCATATATGACTAAGCCTCTCTCATGTGCATAGTTTGCAATGTATAGTGTTGCATTCGTAATTACTTTATTTTTATGGCACTCTAACTGTTTTTTAGGAGAACTATACTGTCAACAGTTTAATGTATTCAGGATGATTGCCTGCATAACGTTTCAAGGTTATTGAGTGTGCATATATATTTTATATATGAAATATAGATACATAGATATACACACACACACACACACATATATATTGTATGTGCCCAGTAGTGTTATAGCATAGCTACAAGTAGTGAACTGTATCCAGGACATTGTGTTCTTCCTCGTTATCAGGGATATATTACATAACCATTGTAGGACAAAATATGTTGTTTATTAAAGGGTCATTATAGTTAGTAAGAGAATGAATATTGGACTATACAAATTTAAAGCAAATAATTCCCCACAGTTTCAGACTAATATGCACCAAATGAAAACTCTTGTTAGGCATAAAAGCCCATTTAAGAAAACAAGACTGGGTCAGTATCTGGAAAGTGCAGAGATTCATCCATTATGAAACAGTGGAAAGTTGAATGCACTCCTGGCTGTAATGAATTACTTTGTGACAGTGTGAATATTAAAACAAACAAACAAATGAATAAATCATTATTAAGCTCAGTAAATAATTTCTACAAAAATCCTCCCTATCATCTTTGAGGTCTATGGGTGAAAGAGAAACCAAATAATACCATATCATTTTAACTAATGCATCCATTTCAATACAGATCCCTGAATTTAAACATAAAATTAATAATGTACCATTATCACAAACAATTATATTATTAGAATATTAACAGCACAATGGCAGGTAAGTAGATTGACAATCCAATTAGTCAAAGTAGTTCTATTGATGAATGAAAGTTGATTACTAATATATAAGAATGTCAATTTAACACACTTAATGTAGGCCACAAATCGTAAGGGACCTGGGTTTAACATGCATTTCACTGTATAATTGTTCTACATTCTGTTATTTTTTAAATCAAACCAACCGCAACCAGCTGGACCGTTTCCGTGCAAGTCTTCAAATGAAATGAAATTCTCATTGATGAAAAAAACTGATTGTCATTCATTTTTCTCTGAAACATTAGATATCAAACTGCTATGAGAAAAAAGCACACACAAATCAAATCAGTTATTTATCAAATTTGTTTGTAAATTGGCTCTCTTTCGGGGAGTTGTACTCGTACTGAATTCTGTCTTTGTTGAAAAGATTAGAGTGCTCCAAAACCAAATACCAGTCTATTAATTAAATTTTGGATGTGGATAAAATGAAACCACATAACTATTAGAGTTTTAAGAAGTCATAATAAAGCAAAGCTGTTAAATTGAAAGCTGCTAATGAAATGCCAATAAGTAAATGGCTCAGGATCATGCAAGTAAATTTGGCTACTGAGTAAGATTATTTCTTCAGAAATTATCTTAATTGAACTGTTCTAGGGGATTGTATTCCCAAGGTAAGAGATTGTTCTTAAATGTTCTCATATAAATAATATTTCCAAAGAATGACCTTTCTCTGCACAGCAGGGGCTGCTGTTGAATGGAACTCAACTCCTTATGAAATTTGTAAATACAGGATGAAAGGGGACTCGTTGCCCTGTTTCTGGCCTTTTGCTGTTGAGCACAAAAATCCTGTACACATCAGAGGGTCCATCGAATCCAGACAGGTGGCAGCTGATTTGTACTGTTTGTTTTGGCTCTCGTCTCCAGACGATAAGTCTCCATTAACAGCTATGGGGATTTCCTCAACCCAGGCATATTAATATTCAACATCCCAAACAATGCCACATCTCAATAGGGTGTCAATGAAATACCAGGGTGTCTCTCACAGAACCCGTACCCTAATATCAATATTTTAACCACTAACTGCCCCCCTCAGGATCCTGTGATACATGTTGCAGTATTGTTGTGGATATCATTGTTTGGTATTTGTTTTGAGTGCCAAGTTTAATCATATTAGTGTAGCTCTATTGTGCTATTTTTAGATGATCAAGATTCATTCTGATTTGGCCTCTTGATCCTTAATGTACAATCGGTCTCTGTGAGAATTTAGGACTTGCTACCATTGCACCATAGAAGGCTCTGTGTTGTATACTGTGTTTGTTTCTCATTTATAAGAAATGAAGGATAGACTACTTATGCCTAGACCAAATTAAAAATTTTGCTCTATCCATTAATTGCACATGACAAACTTTTACCTTTTCATGTTTTTAGTAGAAAGTAGCTACTTCCAATAAACTATGACTGGGTAAAAGTTTGTCATTTTTGATTAGGTGCATCAAAGTTTTGATTTGATCTAGATATCTATTTATTTATTTATTTATTTATTGTGGGTGTGATTTATATTTTTCTTGGTCTGATATATAAAGTCATACCGACTCTCTAAGGTTCTTATCCCGTACTGCGTCCTTTTTAATTCGATATTAGAAAACCATCCAAGGTATAGCTCAGTAACCCGGGTTACAAAATAAATCTTGTTACATATGTTAAATATTGTAACCGGTTGGGGGGCCCATCACAAGAAAGGGCTGTATGTAGGCGGGGTCTAGTCTTTAAACACACAGTAGGGAGGCAGGCAGAGGGTACAAAACCGGCTTGCTGTTGTTTTATTGCTTCCCTTAATGGCAGGCACAGTGTCAAAAAGCAAAACAAAACCTAGCTCTGTCCGAGCACTAACTAAATGGAAACAATCCCTAACTATAAAACAAACACTAACAATAACAGTAAATGCCCGGGTCGGTAGAGCCGAACACCGGGCAGACAGAAGCATAAAGGGATAAGGCAGGTTTGTAGTCACAGTCCGTAATCAAAGTTCGTTACCGGTGGGGGTTGTCAGACAGTCCGGGGTTCAAGAGGGAGAATGGTCCAGATCCAGAAAAAGGGTCATAAGCCAGTGAATCCGTCAACTGTGAGCTTTACCCTTCTTTCTCCTGCTCTTCCACTCCCTCGCCCTCGCCCTCGCCCTCGCCCTCGCCCTCGCCCTCGCCCTCGCCTTCTCGCCCTCCTGTGCACCTTGCTACCCCAGCCAAGCATGCACACACTGGTTCGCTTCCCACTTCCTTTTATAGGGGAAGTGGTGGGCGGGGCTATGGCCATCAGGAGCCCTGCTGGCTTCTGGGGTTTGGAGTCCTGGAGGAGATGTTTTGTAGTCTCCTCCACTGAAAGACCCGCCCTGACCACAGCCTTGCCTCTCACACTGCCACATAGCCTCCCCCTCAAGAGTGAAGCCAGAGGCGCACACGATGACGGCCATACCACGGCCAAGCCTCCCTCCAAAAGACACAAGGGGTGGGCGGGAGGGCCGAAGAGCCAGATGGGGTCTCCATCTGCTGGGTCATCCTCGCGGTGGACGTGCCAGTCCCCCATGTCCTGTCCTTCTCTGTATCGCACCCATCTGGTCCTCGGGGTGGACTGCCATGAAGGTGGCTCCCCTGTTGCTCCCTGATCCCTCCCGGAACCAGGCTTGTCTGGCGGAGACCTCTCTGCTCCCACAGCATCACTTTGCTCCCCTCCAGTCTCTGCTCTAGCCTGGAGACACAGCGGGTCCTGGGCACGCTGAGGTGTCTCCATCTCCTTTACTGCAGCCAGGAACTCAGGTCGAGGACAGGAACTCTGGTTGTCCAGGAGACCTGATGGAGGAAGCACACGAGTCTTACCCTCTGGTTGCTGCGACTCCTCTGTCTTCCGGGATCCCAACCGAGTTAACTGCAGCGTCTGTGGCAGCTGTTCCTTTTGTGGCTGCTCCGGCTGCTCCAGCTGCTCCAGCTACTCTCCAGATTCAGGGCCTGGTATAATCTTCCCCTCTGATTCAGTGCAGGGGGAAACAGGTGATGCCTTCTCCTGGATTGTAGACACCTCCTGTTCTGGTGTGGCCTCTAAGGAGACAGACGGCGACTCCCTCCTGAAGTCATCTTCTCCTGGTAGCTCCTCAGTGCTCAGGGGCAGACTCTCTTCTGCCAGACACAGTGGCGGATACTCTTCCACCAGGTGTGGTGGGGGACAATCATCCTTGGAGTGGGACAAGGAAGGCAGCACCTCTTCCTTATCTTCAGGATACTCGGGCTCCTCCCTCCGGGGTGCTGGACACTCGGGTTCCTCCCTCTCCAACACGGGAGACTCGGGTTCCTCCCTCCAGGGCTCTGGACACTCAGGCTCCTCCCTCTCAGACCCGGGACACTCAGGTCTCTCCCTCCGGGGTTCTGAACACTCGGGCTCCTCCCTCTTGGACACTGGATACTCGGGTTTCACCCTCTGTGGCTCCGGCGGCAGGAACACCTCGGCCCTCTGTGGCTCCGGCGGCAGACACGGCCAGAGGCTCTCTTGCTCTAGCCACAGCAGGTCCTCTTCTTCCTCTCTCCCTGGCCGGTCTTCCTCATGTACCGGCCATGGTGGAAGAAGCAGTTCCTCATCTTCCTCTCTCCCTGGCAGGTCTTCCTCGTGTACCGGCCATGGTGGAAGAAGCAGTTCCTCATCTTCCTCTCTCCCTGGCAGGTCTTCCTCGTGTACTGGCCATGGTGGAAGAAGCAGTTCCTCATCTTCCTCTCTCCCTGGCAGGTCTTCCTCTTGTCCTGGCCATGGTGGAAGAAGCAGGTCCTCATCTTCCTCTCTCCCTGGCAGGTCTTCCTCTTGTCCTGGCCATGGTGGAAGAAGCAGTTCCTCAACTTCTCCTGGTGTCTTTTGCCAAGGCACCAGTTCCTCCCATTGCAGCTCTGTGAGGGAGGGAAACTCCACCTCATCTTCAGGCTCAGGGAAGGCATTTAACTCCACCCCTCTCTCTGGGGTGGAGAGGGAGAGAAGCTTGACCTCCTCCTCAATGCAGGACGTCAGTGACGTCTCCTGCTCTGTCTCCAGCTCTGGGACAGACGGAGGCTTCTCCTCTTCCTCCTTAGGCTCCAGACAGCATTCTACTGGTAATGCTCTTCCCCCTTCCCAGTATTCCTCTCCGTCAGGGGAAACATGCCCAGGTTGTCCAACCTGGAAACACCACTCTTCCCCTCAAAGGCAAACTGGACAGACCTTGCAATCAGTGGTTGGGGAAGACACCACTTCCTCTTCTCCTTCAGGCTGAAAGTGGAGCACCGGCGAGAGCTTTGCCTCCTCTGGCTGCATGGCCTTGTCCTCCTGCTGTTGCTGGCTCTGTTTTTTCCATGAAATCCAACAACTCCTGCACAGCTGTCTTCATGTCAGACTGACCTTCTTGGATAACCTCCAGCTTGTCAGGAATAGACAGGTTCAGAAACTCCAACAGGAAGGTGCAAGTGGTTAGGTGCAGGTATTTGAGGCCTTCTGTCTTCAGCCACAGTGGAGAGCTGGGATTAAACATCCAGTCAGCACCGATCTCCACTTTGCTTTCCACCGCCGCCATTTTGTGTGCCTGCTTTTGTTGTTTGGCTTTTCGGCCCTTTTTTTTTTTTTTTTTTTTTCCAAAACAACCTTGCGTGTGTGTCTCTTTTCTTGATCCAGACCACACAGCCTATGCCCGCATCTCCACCAATTGTAACGGGTTGGGGAGCCCGTCACAAGAAAGGGCTGTATGTAGGCGGGGTCTGGTCTTGAAACACACACACACAGGCAGGCAGAGGGTACAAAACCGGCTTGCTGTTGTTTTATTGCTTCCCTTAATGGCAGGCATAGTGTCAAAAAGCAAAACAAAACCTAGCTCTGTCGGAGCACTAACGAAACGTCAACAATCCCTAACTATAAAACAAACACTAACAATAACTATAAATGCCCGGGTTGGTAGAGCCGAACACCGGGCAGACAGAAGCATAAAGGGATAAGGCAGGTTGGTAGTCACAGTTTGTAATCAAAGTTCGTTACCGGTGGGGGTTGTCAGACAGTCCGGGGTTCAAGAGGGAGAATGGTCCAGATCCAGAAAAAGGGTCATAAGCCAGTGAATCCGTCAACTGTGAGCTTTACCCTTCTTTCTCCTGCACTTCCACTCTCACTCTCACTCTCTCGCCCTCGCCCTCGCCCTCACCCTCGCCCTCGCCCTCGCCCTCGCCCTCGCCTCTCTCCGTTGTCTTCTCGCCCTCCTGTGCACCTTCCTACCCCAGCCAAGCATGCACATACTGGTTCGCTTCCTTCTTCCTTTTATAGGGGAAGTGGTGGGCGGGGCTATGGCCATCAGGAGCCCTGCTGGCTTCTGGGGTTTGGAGTCCTGGAGGAGATGTTTTGTAGTCTCCTCCACTGAAAGACCCGCCCTGACTATAGCCTTGCCTCTCACACTGCCACAATATACACACATATACGTATTACTCTTGAACCCATTTTCCACAGTTCAAACATACACCTGGTTGTGTCAGCAACGGCAGACAGATGTGCCGAACTAAGATCGGAAATTCAATATCTATGTTTATTAATTTCCTGACCCTTAGAGGATACATGTCTGAAGGCCAAGTAAAGGTTATTTGGTAACTTTGAATGGTTTATTCCCTATCATGCACCCATTAAACACATGGAATGGACATTGATTGAGGACTAACAACTTAATCCTACTGGGTGCTGCTCTAATGAAATTATGATGACATATTTGAGTTCCAAAAGATACTTTCCATGATCATGTATGTGAAGTTTGAATGTTTTGTTTTAAATGGCTTTCTTCTTCTGTGTAATTATATCTCAGTTCATCCATCCAAGGAATGAAAAATGCATGTGCCTTCCTTGTGTTCATAATCTACAAACTGACTATATATTATCAAGGAATATACAGAGAGAAATAGAATTTTACACACGGATTATGCATGCATGTTGAGACACTGTTCTGGTGATTAAGATAAGAGATCTGTATATTAATTGTAAATGGGCTGAAAAACTAGAAATTGCACACAAGAAGCTAAATGTAATAGAGGACCACTTACAGAACATAGTTATTTAAACTATCAAAGTTAGTATTACTAAAAGTATGCAGCCAAAACAGACACTTAAACTTTGAAGTAGTTCAAATGAACACGTAACGGGTCTTGCCTAATATTATTTGGCAACCAAACTTTACACACACTTCAGACTCCATTTCACTGCTTTACTTCCATAAAATCACACATGCAATTGTTTTTTTTTAAGAGAGACTCAACTTTAAACCTATATTTACTCAGTATAGAAATAATATTTCTCTAGCCCGCTCAACTTATTGCCAATTACTATCCCTGAGGGTATAATTAGCTGCTATCTAATACTTAGTCATTTCTTATGGCATACAAGGGTTTTGAAAACGTGACTGTGTCTCTAGGTAAAGTCGAGGTTCCTGTGTTTGTGCTGGTTCCTGTCTCCTGCTGTCACCTCACTGCCTGTCGCCATTGTTTCCTAATAGCCTCTGTTGAACTAACCTTGTCTCGTACGAACAAGCCGCATACACCCTCTGTTTATTGTGCTGAGCCCCCTGTTTACTGCATCCCCAAAAACAAAAATAAAGTTATCAGTCCATCCCTGGAGAGAAGGTTTTCCCTTATAAAAGTTTATCAGGATAGACATCCATGTAACATTCCAGTTTAGAGAGTTTCTCATGCTCACAGCTCCCTACCCCTGCTCGACTTTGAGGAGGAACCCTAAACAGTCCCTTTGCAAACAGGGCGTGCAGAGCACCACGATGCTTTATTCATGATGCAGCCACGCGTTCAGTTTTTAATTCTGTAAACATAACATACAGTATGAAGTCACATAATGAAAATTGGTGATAGTATACGAAGAAATACAACTATATAATCCTCAGTGATAAAGAAATACATCCAGTTGTCAGCACCACACATTTTATATGGAGCTCAATTATTCCATCAATAACAAATTAAATCTATTGCCTTCAAAAGCAGCTTGCAACATTTGCTGCTACAAAACATTTTTCACCTGCAGTGTATTTAACTTCCCTCATTATTATTATTATTATCATTGATGTTACATTTATAATTATAATCCATCATGCTTTTATTTTCAAAAAATGTGAGCCTTGTTCAGCAAATAAATACAAATATGTAAATATGTAGCGACAGTCAGCTGTGAATTGTCACATTAACTACTGTATCTAATTATTTGCAAATGTGGTCTGCATGTGATTAATTAATGTGTTGTTATTATTTTTTTCAGGAGAATTCTGGTGCATTCATCTCCCGTGTAAAAGTATGGCAATGATCCACTGAATTGGCATAGATGTGGGTATTTTGACCATGTTGACATGTATCTAGTGTGCCACAACGTTGTTGGAAGAAATTGAATTATCCGTGTACTTAAGGTAATATTTCATTGTTTTTAGGCCTTAATGTCCTGCTAGCAATCTGAACATTGTTTTTTAAACCAAATTCAATCATAAAAACACTTTATTCAGTGCTTGCCGCAGTGCTCTCATTTTTCTTGTGGTTTATATGTTTCTCTAGCCACTATAAAAGTCATATGATTGCACAGTGTGAGATAATGGCCAAATTATGTGTGGCTGTGTGAGACATTGTTAATGGTATTGACCAGACATATATGCCATATTATTGCGCTGTGTGTAAGGGTGTGTTCAATATAATAAAAACCTGGAGGGGTGTATCATTCCAAGTGTATTCTGTTTGTGGTTTATGTGACATGAGTTTTAAAGTTGATAGTGATCCTCATACAATGTATAAAAATTGTCAGTGGTGGAAATCAACTGTCTTACATTTGGTTTGTTAAATTACTAAATTAAAATACAAAAAAAAAAAAATTACTGGAACTGTTTTCCTATTAATTTTTTTGGCATTCAAGTAATGTAAGGGAAAAAAGTTGCTCTCACCCCACATGGAGACGCACATTTTTAGCCAAGCTCTGCTTTTAAGGTTTTGAATATGAACTGAGAGCTTGGCAGAAATTTCAGGAGCTCCCATGTGGAAAGCATCAAACTTGATCGGATCAGTCTGGGCTCAGGCTACAATCTGGCTAATTCCCAAAGCTCAACTCCAGTACTATAATTCATATAAAAATATATACCAGGAATCCATTTTGTCTAAGGAATGACAAAAATAGTTTTCCTTTAGTGTATTTCAGATGAAAAGACATGGGAAATTTAGGGTGAGAAAATATTGATGGTTGTTTTTTTGGGGCCTGCTCTATAAATCATGAATGCCTGTTTTACAGAAGAAAACTACAGCCCCAATCCTTAAAGAGTTGTTATACCATGAATTCAAGTATATGTGTGCTGATGAATGGTGAAAATGTCATGCACTATAAAACATATAACAAACAATTAAAAATAAATCAATCTGTTTTCCGCTGTTCTGTTTTGAATTCATATTGTTCAGATTCTCTTTCCCGAAACATTTGTGATCCCTTTGAGTTATCTTCTTTCCATACCTAACTTTCCAAAATCACATGCAGTTAACAGTACGCTTAAACCAAGTTCTCTTTAATAAACCTTTCTTAAATCCATCTCACCTCAGACCATCTACTCCTTATCCTCTCCTGCTTGACCTTGGTCAGATAGTTTTATATCTTCCTTTGCAATTATTTACTCAGCTGTTTTGCGATCGGCGGTACCTTTGGAGTAAAGCAGCCCATATAAATTTAATTTGTTATGCTGTTACACATGATGTATCCCACTAATCCTTATATAATTCTTATTTTATTATCGTTTACACCTACAAAGCAACAAGGAGAGTTTTGGTAATCTTTCACTCAAAATCCTGTTTCCTTGCAGACATTGTAACTGAG
The DNA here is from genome assembly GCF_036373705.1 of Amia ocellicauda. Taxonomy (NCBI): domain Eukaryota; kingdom Metazoa; phylum Chordata; class Actinopteri; order Amiiformes; family Amiidae; genus Amia; species Amia ocellicauda. The sequence goes on from NC_089869.1 coordinate 15,021,512, forward strand.
CAGAATCAATGTTAGGGAGTTCTTTCAAAAACCCTGCCATTCTTGAAGGTTGCTTGGGTCAGTGGGGGTCTATGGCCCTATTAAGCTCAATGCCCTCTAGATATTTAAAGATCTTTGGAAGGAGTCTAAACTTCCTACATAATCTAAGCATTGTAAAAAGATACCACAAGAGGTGTCTGACCTGTCTGAAGCAGAACAGGCTTGAGTTTTGGAAAGCCTAATTGCTTCTATGCTTTGTTTTTATTAATACATCGTGACTAATTTTAATAATGTGATACATGCCAAGGGAAATCCCTAATTTACTACAAGGCAGTCAGGAAGGCACTCAAAAACATGCCAACGTTACTAATCCTCTAACAATTTTTCATTGTATAATCGTTTTTTATGTAGGATGTAGGAGGAGGAGGAAAGGAGGGGAAAGAGGAAGAGGAGGAGCTTGCCATTACTAATACATGAAAGGTATTTGTGTATTGCAAATCATAATATTTCAGAAATTATTTTCTTTTTAGTGTAGTTCAGTTCCATTGCCAAAATTGTGTCATTCATTTAGACCAAACAAGTTTTTTTATGGCTTCGATATGAGGGCTTACAAGGGCTTAGCAAGCAGCACTTCAATATATGTGTCTATGTACACACTTTAAGCCTCCACGCTACTGATATTATTTATTTTGATGGTCTATCACTAAAGAACTGGAAGGGTCTTTCCATACAACACTGAAAAACAGTCCACAGACTATCAAGTACAGTCATGCCTTCCCTAGAATGTCAAATTTTCCACCAGTTTACATTATAGTTTAAGATCCATGCCAAGAATTCCATAACATTGCTAGAACAAGATACATTGATTTATTTTGTGTTATTTTAAAATGTTTGAAGATGTTTGCTTTGTTTTAGTCTTTCACTTTGGTGTCACGAATCGCCGTCATATTGAAATAGGAACATTACTTTGTGGAGATAATTTAAACTTGACGGACTGTATAAATATTGAGAGATTTCAATTTTGAAATATAATCGTATATATTGTTTTTGTTTGTTTTAAGTTTGTGCACATCCCACAGAGAGACAATGATCATGCCTGTCATTATGAATCATATTCTGTAGTTAAATCTGTGCCTGTTTTAAAATGGATAGAACTGAAAGTATATCAAGTAGTAACATCCACAGACATTTTCTAAAAGAAAGACAAATATACAAACCTTGTGATGTCCTGCAGTTCTGAGTGAAACTACAGTCCTTTCCTTCACACTGAGGAGCATGAAAACAATGTGTATCAGTGTTCAGAGTGATCTCAGCCTTTTGGAAGGACTGCGTCCGCCATTTTGCAAATTTGTCTTTATTTTAATTTTTTTGCACTTTATTCTAAAACAAATCTCCGTACTATCCTACAGTTAGGATTGCAGTTGCCTCACATGCAAGTCAATGTGCAATGTGTCAGTGTCTTCTACAGTAAATTTACTGTACAAATCTGTAAATACGCACCTTATGGAGAAGGCCTCTTGACTTCTAGCCATATGGCACTTTAAAGCTTTAAAATATGTAACAGCATGTTATCCTTTGAATTCATGGCACTACTGAAATGACCATATATTTTCAGACCTTTTCACCCTGCTTGTGAGGCATCTGCTAAACAATATCTGTCCTGGGAAGCTTATTTCTCCTCCAGAAGGACCAAACACAGGCACTTCTGGGTGAAACAGAAACTTCTGATCTTTAACAGTCCTTTTCTACTTTTCTCTCCATGGAAAAATATTCCCATAATCAGCTGGGATTTGTAGCCTCAGTTCAATTCAAAGTTTTTGGGGAGAGCTCCAAAATACAGATCACTCATGTAATATGATTTACATTTATAATGTTTATATATCTGGCAGCCTAATCTGTAGTCCTTTTTGTAGTCTAGTAAGACTATCAGTGAAGGCACTGGCAAACTGCATTTACAAAGAAAGACAAACCGCTGTTTTTGTGATTTAAATACATTCACACTGGAAAGCTTATGAAATAATTGTCCTCAATGTTAAAATTAAACAATAGTACAAGTATGTAATAACTATAATGACAAAATACAACATAAGCACTTTTAACATTTCCTCCCTTACTCAGGAGCTTACTCAGACCTTTGTATGAATTTTATTCTGCCACCTCTGGGGCCAAACAGCACAGTCCTTATAGTATACTTCTAATCTCAGTCTCATGTACATGAATAAAAGATCCACAATGTTGGACATCATTATGCGTCATAGACTGTTTTGCTAGCAGTGAGGCCTGTGACAAAGTTATGAGACAATTTGTGAGACATAGGATGTCTTCTAATTGAGAGGAAAGAGGGACAAAACAAATTCATACTACCATGGTGAAAATTGTATTATTATTATTATTATTATTATTATTATTATTATTATTATTATTATTATTATTATTATTATATAATTATTTTATTGGTAGTAGTCTGTTGTGAGAGAAATAATTTGTTGTCATCTATTTATTTTTCTGTTTTGTAAACTTGTTTCTTTGTTTGTTTGTGTTGGCATGTAAACTTGTAAATACACTGACCGAGTGATATTTTTAGAATTGGTTCATTTGACATGGGTCCAAGTATCGGCACGCTTATCTACTAGCTGACCAAAACTGTTATATTGAACTATAAATATCAATCTGTAATTGACATGTGACAAACTACAGACCTTTTAGTTTTAGTTGTTTTGTATATTTTGCATAACATTTTACATTCAGATGTTTTCCTAAGATTACTTTGACCTTTCCATAGATGGCTTCTTTTTATATGCTCATCGTGGATGTGAAAAGTTTTCATAATCATTCATTTTAATTCCTGCAAACACTGTTAACCATTTAATGTGGGTAAGCATCTGCTAAAATGACACTTGAAGTATATATAGTGCTAGCTGAATGATTCATGATGACTGTGTTGCCAAGGGAAATTGCCAGGCTAAAAATCTGATTACTCACTGACTGGCTTTTTTAGTTCAGTGTGGCCCTGGCCTTGAGACCAGAGGCTATTCATTACAATTACTGGAGCCACTCATGCCCATTTGATAAAAAATAAGATAAGACAAATTACAAATGTGCTAATAATCTGTTCTAATCTTCCACTTTGTCTGAGTTTTGTTTCTTTCCACGCACAAATAAATTGTGCCACAGAATTAATAAAAAAGAAATGAAGTCCGATTGAATAGCTTTCGACTTCCATTCAGCATTCACCTGCATTTCCCAGAGTTTCTCTACACTTCCCAAAGGGTTCTGGGCATAAACATCTGCTCTTCTTATGTAAACTTCCCCCCAAGGTAATGTGATCCATTCACACTGAGCCTTCTATTCCACGTGTGAAGTGATGATACCCAGATTTACTAGAGGATTATTCCTGGATGTCTATTCACTGTGTCTAATTCTCTGCAAGATCGGATGTGTTGCAGTCCCAGAGTCTTCCTTCTTCTCAGTTTCAGGCCGACCAAGCTCTGACAAGTTGAGTGAAAACCACACGTCCATAAACACGACTCCGTCGCTCTACAACTTGGCTGAAAAGTCTCAGCTGCCAGCCTCCTCTGCTGCTTGATCATCTCATATATTTTCCTCAACACCACACTACAATGCAAAACTGCACCTGTGTGACTCTTTTGCCGTAGCGGAGATTCTCTGTCACACCACTGTCTCTCTCCTGCCTGGATTACAGCCGTGTTTCTTCACCGGACGTCTGTCGTATTCTGTCAACAGGCACCAGCTAGTACAACACGCAGCACAGAGAATAAACTCACTAATGAGTATGAAGTGGCACAGATGCATTGTTTAACACTTAGCCTGTCTGCACTGGCCACCCATCCTGTTGCAGATATTCAGTATTCAGATCTCCCTAAGCTACTGGGCTTCCACAACACAAAACCCGATTGTCTCCCCGATCTGCTGCCTTCGTCTTGTTCTCTGTGGCAGCTGAAATCCTTTGATGCCTGCCTGCTCCTCACTCCTAAGCCTGAGAGAAATACACATGAGGGGGTCATTCTTATAGATACATCCTCACTGCAGGGCTCTGACAGATCTCTATCCTTTTCTTGTGCAGATTCACAAACTTATTTTTCTATGCATTTCTTATAATAATGCAGTCATGTCAAGAGTTTAATGGAGCTGCACATTATCTTAAAGAAATACAACCTCTCTCTCGGTTTCTCTCTGTGTGTTTAGGTCTGTTTTTATTGTCTGTGTTTATTTATTCTACAAAGACGGGCAGCCTGTCTCCAGTCCCTATAAAACAAAAATATTTGTGTGCTATTATTTTGCTTTGTCTTTCTTTATTAAAGAGGTATGTTATATCTCGGTTTCATCTGGAACTCTTATCACAATTGTAGCCTACATTTGTGTTTTGTGATTCACAGCATGACATGTTTTCATTCTACTCGTGCTGTGCTCCATATATTGTGATCTACACTCTGAAAAAATACAGTTTCTCATAGGACCACTGAGACTGCCTTTTCCTCCTTAGAAAGAAGTATTAATCTCTAAGGAGAAACGTATTGTTTGTAGAGCAAAGCATCAGAACGGAATGATAAATCATAATATTTTACAGCACAGAAAAAATAAATGCAGAACACTCTAGACTTATTTAACGGCCACAGAAAACAAAAACACACTTCCTATTGTCTCTGGTACTGAAAACACCTGATAATTATTCAGGAATTAATCCTGCAGTGCAAGTGTAAATGACAACCTCTGACAAGTGTTTGTAAAGATGCAGAATGTGTTCAGCTCTGTTGTACGTTTGGTGGGTAATAAACAGCTGACAGCTGTGCAATAAAACTGAAGAAAAACATAAATACATTCATACAAAATGACATTTAAAAAGTAGCATACATCCCCTCACAATTGCTTGTCTGACCCTTTCTGTCCACAGAGAGCGACCCCCCCCCACCGAGATTCTGTCAGACCCGTCAGTGGGATCTCCTGGGAATTACAGATTACAACTTATTCCCTTTAGTCAGATCGGTACCAATTTATAATGATGTTATTGGAAACGAGAAAATTCTGAAGATACAAAGTTTTATTTCACATGGAAAGTGCACACTTTCATATGGGAGGAAAGTGGCCTCAGTCTGACAGGTAGAAATTTGCCACATTGCCATCTGAGCTGGTATTGTTGACCCCATCATTATATAAATAGTATATATATAAATAATTGCACCAAGTGACCACAGTTTAGTTTCAAATAAAGAAAATAACCCTTACTTTCATCTTATTAGCTGTAGCCTTGGAAAAGCACTTGCACGGATGGTTTCGTTTAAGTAATTTTTACATTGTTTAATTTTCTAAACTGTTATTCTGTGATGTAATGCTGTATTTTAGCACTTCTGTGTAATTTCAGCTCTTGATTTAACCAGAGACAATATAATCATTTTACACACTGAAACCTGTTATCTGACCATTTGTGTAACTGTAAGTGTAATTGAATCTCAATGCTATGGTTGTTGTTTTTTTATTTTTTTATTTTATTAATTTGCTTTTACAAACTTTAAACAGATTATCTCAAGGTTTTGTTGGTGATCTAACATCTACATTTCCAGACCTACCTTTATGCTCAATTCAGCTGCAGTACTGTAATCATATGATATGTCATCATATTACTTTTTATTATTATTTTTGGCCATTGTTAGGCATGTTGAAGTCCACTCTGACTTCAAATTATGTTTCCCCATGGCTGTTATTTGTCGATTCCAGTATGTATATATTTAAAAAAGAGACAGCTTTGATTCTGAAGCATGGCCAAGAACATATCTTCAGTCCTGTGTGATGTCTGTCTACAATTAAGACATGCATGTAAAAGGCATTTAACTGACCTTCTGTCTGCCCAATCCACCTTTTGTGACTCTCAATCTGTCACTCTGTTCACTCACACAATACAGTAAGTGGTATATTTATATTTAGCAAAACTGATATCAAAAACGTCTGTACAATATGGTAATATCGTTTTATTTTGTCAAGTTTATGTATTTCTTTATTTTTACAGGGAGTGAGGATCACTGTCAATACTGTTTTTGCTATTAAAAATAAGACTATTGGTCTTTAAACTGCATTCAAGGTAAGTAACACAGTAAACTGTTCTTCAGATCCATGACTTAATTAAGAAACAGACGTGGATTTTATGGCAGTTATTGAAGGCCAACTGTATTGTAATATTTAATAGCATTCCTGGTTTTCTTGTTAAGGATTGCACGTGTTTCTCCAGTAGCCACTGGAGCATGAAACCAAACAACTTCATAATTATTACACTTACCAACTAAACTAAAACAGAGTTGTAATTATAAAACTAAGCAAATAACTGTAGTAAGAAAATATAAAGCCCATTGCAAACTGATAAAATAGTTTGGCCTAGTCTACTAAAATTGTAAACCATTCCAAGAGGTGGAAATAACTGGCAACTCTTCTAAAAGTAATATAACGGGCTATAAAAGTGTCTGATGGCAAAAATAATACAACAACACTGAGTAATGTAGGCAGTATGATAAAATAACACAGCAGGAATATAACAATTAAAGTTAGTCAATTTAAACACACCGGCTCTATTAATCTTGGTTTAACGATAACAAAACCCACCACAATAGTCTTTTCATTAATTGGCAATAGTTTTGTTGAATGGCAAATTAACTTTTTTTTCCTGCTAGTTTTTTTTCTTCCTGCATTTTTTCTGTTTCCATCTACACTTTAATCCTAATCACAATCACAGTCAGGGTATGGGCAGCCTACATACTCTAGTGCTAAAGGCTGGAACAAAACCAACTAAACATTCATTAACATGCATGAACTGTCACGGCATCGACAAATTGTTCATGTTCCTTCCAACTGTGGACGTCTCCTTCCAAGTTTTTGTTTGTTCTTTTAATGACACCTCCCTGAATAAAACGGTACCTCTTTGCAAGGATGGTGTATTTTCTGTGGTCAATTAAAATAAAATTAATTAATTAATTAAAATGTAATAATTTAATGCTATATCTTTATAGCAAAGAGGTTTCATACATCTCTGTGTATTTGTCGTATCCTAGCTAAATAAATTAAACAATCTTGGATCCAGTGTCTCACAGACAGCCATTGAGCCGGGTGGGTCTTTCAGAGATTAGTAAACGCCAGATTCCCTTGTTCTGCACTTGGCCTAGACAACAGCAGTAGCAAGCACAGCAAATGTTTTATATATCAGTCAATGCCAGACTGTGTGACTGGCCTTATTTAGATGTAGCTTAACACAAAGTGAAAGAAGCACGAGCAAGAAAATAAAACAAATCAGTGTTTTAATGCAATTTTAGTTCCACAAACAAAAGCAAATAAACTCAGAATATGTTACACCCTGTGGAAAAAGTGAAAATAATGATTGCATATGTACTTTAAATAATAATAAATAAGACTGATTAACACAGTGAGAACAAATGTGTAGGGGCTGTATTCAAATAATACGAAGTAAAGCCAAGAATGGTGTCAAGCAAGCAATGAAATGCACTCCCTTTGAAAGGATAATCTCTCCAGTAAAAGAGAAATTTTAAATAAGACAGGTTGACACGAATCCCTATTTAATTAGCCATGGGAACTGGCAGCAGGAGCTGGCTTGGTAACAGTTTTATAAGCACTGAGAACATCTGCGTGCTGTATCAAATCAAAAACTAATCTAAACTCATGCAAATGATCTGTACATGACTGTGCTGTCACACTATTTAATAAATACGTGATCGAGGAATATAGGAAGAAGATTCGATTTCAAGGCGTTTAGGAAGCTGGTTGTCAACAGTTTGTGCTCAGTCCAACCACTTGGTGCTGGCGAGTAACAATGTCAGCTTGCACGCTTCAGAGTTGGAGAATAAAAACCATCTATCTGTGATTTTAACATGGGTTTCCTTGCATATTGTCAGCTCCCACTATATCAACATGATGAATGTATCTGGGATTATTTTATGAAGGAAAATATTTTCCATTGATCGCAGTGCAAGTTGGCATTATTACTCTACCAGCTGGGGAACAGTGAACATATAATCCCTGGAAACATCTACAGCATCTTCTCATGGTGGCTTCCCATAACCCTGGTGTCCAAGTCCAAGAAATAGAAAACTGCATGCCAAAGAGGGTGACACAAGGCCAGTCCCTTTATCCCCAAAGATCATTTTCTTTTTATTCCTATCCATATCTACAAGATGTGAAATGTAAAAAGTGTCTGAAAAAATCCTACTTTATTTGCTCTCATAGGGTTTCACATTTTTCACATTTTTGGACACACATTGTGGAATTGACAAAACCAGGGACATTTTTCCATCTACAAAACAAAAATAAATAAATCTTCTGTTTTCAGAATAAAATGATTATTTTCATCCCTGCATATAATCTATTGAATTGAACACTGTAACAAATAAGAATTAATTTGTCACATTGAGTATGACATCCCCTTATGAATGTGAGGCAGTTACCTTCACAGTTTGCTGTGCCACACCATTCCTGGTCTGTGTGAAGGTGCACAGCAGCTACCTGTTTGCTTGTATCAAAAGCACAAGTGTTACATAACGTAAAATGAATGACTGTGCATCTGGGCCCTGATTCGTGCTCTTATAAATGACGCAGAACTACTGGCAGAACTCGATTTGTGTCAGTCCATGGCCTGAAGTCACCGATATCTCATTGAAGTTAAAACCACAAGCACTGCCAATATTCCTTTTTAAGCCAAGCCAGTTTCCTATGCCAGCCTTTCATCCTAATCTACCATTTAGTTATTAAACTGGCATTAATCTTCTTAAATATTACCTTCAACTATCAGATTACAAACTTCAAGAGAGATCGTGCAGTCAAATCCCAGTTACAATTCGAGTGTCCAACTATAAGCTTCATTATGGTTAATGAGTTACCTAATTTACTTTTTATTTGTGAAGACTTATAACGTAGTAGTGTGAATTCAGTTCAGACTTGTCTCTGTTGCCTTTACACAAATGGCTGTGGTCATTGCGTATTCATTGTCAATGAACTTGAATAGATTATTGCTAGTGAAGTTCTTACAAAAACATAACTATTCGAAAGGTGGCCGGAGCCGAGTGCACTGATCTATCCTAGCATTCGTCAGTGCTATTTCAAATATCAAAAACAGACTCTCTTGTCACATTTGGTCTGACTGCAGGGTGTTCTTGATACACGTATAAAACAATGGCAAAATATGAAGATTGGTTGTTGCAACAAAGCTTGGTAAGCATTAGTATTTGGAATCTTGGGACAGTCTTCCATATGGTATATAAACCAAGTACCTTCAGCTTCAGGAACCATGTGGAGTTTGCCATCTTTCTACCCTTTTTGACATTTATAATGCTTAACATCCAGAAATGACCTGGGAGGGCAGACTGTTGAGATTCATATATTCCCTTGCTGCCCATTTCCTCTTCTTTTGCATGTATTATAAGTCCAAGGGCTCTCCTTTGCTTCATGCACATGCTTCCCACAAACAGTAGTTCATGTCTTTGGGGGGCTAATAAACCATGCCACCCAAGACAGCATCTCATGAACTCTGGCCCACACAACATTCCCTTTTTTTATTTCCAGAGGAATTTCGTAGACCTGTTGCAGTGAACTAATTGCATTGTGCTGCTTTAAACTGCTTCTAAGCTCAAACAGGATATTTATTTTCCCATCCATTTTATTTGAATTTGTGTTATATTTTTCTACACAATTTTGACATTCCAAATAGCCCTTCAGTTTCTCCCACTTTAAATCTGTTATAGACTTTTGAAGTATTAATGAAGACATATGTTCACCGTGTGACCTAAAACTGGCAAAAACAAAATGTATGATGTATATTTCATTTCAGTTATTCAGAGGGATTTTGTTTTCCACTCAAATATTTATTCTAGATTTATTCTTGCAATCTGTATTAAAGTACACATTTCAAATTCCTAAATCATGACATACCATAGCCAAAGGTTTTTTAAACTTGTGTTTTACAAACCTTTCCTGTCCCACTGTGCCAGTCCACATTTTACCCACCACAGTCTGAATATGTAATGTAATGCCTTCACTGCTTTAAACTGTGTATAATTCACTACTATGTCTATCATTATTTAAAATGCAGGTCTGTTTGTTTTACACACAATGAACAGAAGGGTGCATATTAAAATAAATGATCAAGTAATTATTGAATTAGTCTCCTAGTTCAGTCCATCTCCACTGATTCACATACATTAAGGCCCATGGAATATACATTGCATAATAAATAAGTTTAAATAGCTAAGTCTCAGTGACTTTTAGCACACAACTGTAAATTAAGGACAGATTGCCAGAAAAGAAGTCAGACAGTAAGTTTCAAAATCGTTCTCCTCTGTTTAATCACATTTATTACTACATGAAGGTGATGTAGTGTTTCAAAGCACAGAACATTGTGCAATAGAAAGCATAAACAAGCCTTTATAATTTAATTAGCTGTAAATCCTGAATGGTACAGAAGTGGCCCACCGCCCTGCCTGTAAAGTACTGCTCAAATGTGACCACTCAATGTTTATCTGTTAGTGGCATTTAAGCTAATTAAGTTAGACCAAAAGAAAACATTTTTTCATAGAGGACAATTGTATGTTCAGGGTTATAGCCTTATAGGAGGCTAATATTATGAATTCCCAAAGTTAGCTTTTTCAATTTTCTTTAGTATTCAGTTCAAAGAGTTTGGCTCACACTCCTCAGTTCATCATTGCTTCATATGTGGAACTGAAAAGGTTTAGAAAAGGCTGTTTTGAAGCTGTATTTATTGTCAAAGAAATTACATTTTTGCTAGCTCAAAAAGTCTATCACAAAGTCTTTGGTATGCAATACCAATAATATTTATATTTAACTGTATTACATTTGAAGAAGATTCAGGTGTTTCCTGTCTAAATTCTGTTTATCTGGTTTTTTTTCGTTTAGAAGTAAAACACATTTAAGTTTTTAATAGTGCAATTATGCACTTGCAGTGAACGTTATCTAAAAGGAATTATCTCATACAATATTGTAGTGGTTAAATGCTTTGCAGACAAGACATACCATCTCTAGATAAAACCGTATTGAAATCCAGACAGCACTGAATCAGTTACATTCTTGGCAGAAGTTAACCGAAATTTGAAAAGTGTGGAATCTTCCTGTTGATGTAACTCTCAAGGACGGGAAAGAGAGTTTATTTGGCTAAGGATAAAAACCACACTACTGTATCGGGAAACATGTGCAGCCTTCATTTTGACTCCACTAAATAGCTGTTCATTTGATATTGTCAGGGACAATCTCTAGAGACGAATAATTTCACAATGACAGTTACATGCCTGGACAGTTTCTTGGAATCTTGTGCCCATCAAATTATTGTTTCACCTCCACGGCCCCTGTAGTTACTGATGATTTCCAGTGGAAAGAATAAAGGATATAAGTGTTGTTCTACTTATCCTTCAAACTAATGATCAAATAATACAAATGGTTCTAGAATGTTTAACTTCTTACTTCCTCCGGTGTGACTTCCTTTCTACTGTAATTAGTTCAAGCCAGCCTCGTCAAGCTACCATGCATTACTTTTCTTGTTTCACTTGTCCTCCCCTTCTAATTTAGACAACAGTCTATTTAATACCAGTACAATACTCACAACTATTTAACAATTAAATTAGATTATTAATTTACTGAAACTCACCGAACACAAGTGTGTGAAGTGCTACTCATCTCAACGGAGGATGCCTGTCTTTTATCATTTATGACCATATTTCCCTGGGTTTCATTTTTAATCACTGATTGCTATATTAAGTTTGAGGTCCCTGTGATTCATTTCCCATATTAAGAAAGTCCCCAGCATGATTATACTTCTTTTACATCTTCTACGTCTTTTGTTTTAGTAGTGGCGGGAATTTGCAGAGGAAAAGTACTCTGTAGGGAAAAAACTGTAGGGAAACTGAGGGTTAGTAATTACCCTGGATGGGTTGTAATACAGAAAGAAACAGCAATAAACTGACGGTCATGGTAAAATATAGTTTAAGTTCCTCATGATTTGTATCAATTTTCCTTAGAAATGATTTGGAAATTGTTGGCACTTCATTGTGAATCTCCATTATGATTTGTTTCTTTGAGGCTGTTTACAGTTTGGCATTTATGCACCAAAAGCATACCTTTCATTACCTCACGGACCTCAAAGTGGTTCACAGTAGAGCCACAAGTGAAATCATAAACTGGGGTTTAGCCTCCCCTGAAGTGATATTTTTGACTTCCAGACCACAGGAGCAGCCTGAAATGACAAAGAGACTAGGAAGCAGAATTCTCTTTTTAATGATCTTAGACATATTCTCCCCTGGAAGACAGTGCCCCCTATAACACGTATGTCCCACCTCACTGTAGGAGAGTCTGCCCCCTGTGGGATGGGAGATCAAGCTTGTAGGAGTGAGAGCTGATGTCAAGATGGTACTTTCAGTCATTTTTTCAGTTTACATTTTTCAGCAGATTAGCTGGTGAACAAAGCATTATGTTAAATGCTATATGCAATTTTAAATCACTGGAAAGCCAATGGGATTTTGTGTGTGTTTACAGTTAATCAAGGCAAAAGTGTTTGTTTGTTTTGTCCACAGAATTCTCAGATTTGTGCGTCCTAAAGTAAAACGGTACACGGATGACTGTTTATATTTTATTATAATTCAGAAGAATGAATTGGGGGGGGGGGGGGGGGGTATTGCTTCAGCTTTCAGTTGCATAACAGTTTGAACTTGAATACTTTTTAACATTGCCCCCTGAGAGGGTGCCCTTCAACTTAAAATCATACTGTATTCATTTATTTTGGTCTAAAAATGTTCTTTCTATGACCTGTCTCTTTTATTTTGACTTAATATCTGATAATCAAACTAAAAATGAAACTCAATACTTCTCAGGTCAGCCAAACAAACCTAAACTAATATCTGCAGCCAACTTTTCAAATAAATTAGTACAAACCTTCTTTTATGGGGTCTAAAAAAGGGAAGAGTTTCTTAGGCTTTTTATTATTATTGTGGTTATAATAATTTGCGTCAGTGCTTCTAGATTTGATTCTAAAGGCAGGAATAAACTCGTTACCTTTCATGTTTATTTATGCAGACGTACCCGTGTACTGTTACTCAATCAGGACAACGTAAAGGAAGATTTGTTGTCAAATAAGCGGACGTTTGATGAAGTTTGGCTCAAACACTAAAGACTTCCAGTAAAATAAATCGCATTTATTTTCATCTTGGCTCTTGAAAATAACGTCCCCTGAGGTGTGCATGTTTATTGTTTGTACATCTTGTTTTCAACAATTGTTAGAGCCTAGACTGATATCAAAACTGAAAAGAAAACAGATTGGAGAACATTTGTTTATCAATCATTTATATGTACATATATTTTGGTTGTTAGTAACATAAATTAGGTCTATGTGTTTTTTGCAAACAGGAAAGTATATATGAAGCATGCATTAATAGCATATAATTCCAATTAGGAAACCGTACACATGGGGTGAAATGTTGCATTTTTTGTATGAACTTTGTATGAAAATATGAGTAGAGCTAGTAAATCGGTGCTCTGCTTTGATGTTTGCATTAATTATCTCCAGAATTGTTCTCATAGTTTCAAGCATGATGCTTTAGCGCTAGAGAATAACTATAAAGCACATATGCTATTCTATATAACTTTAAGAGCACATTATTGACTTACATATGGTTCCAAGTTGTTTCGTTGCTCAAATCCCATTTTAAAATCCTGAACTCAAGCTTTGTATTCCCTACCTACCAACACACAATAGTATTTTTCCCTACATGTCTGTTTTCCTTACCAATATTGTAATCAGATACCTGACTATCAGAGTTCATTCAAATAAGTTTTGTTGTGGGAAAGAAAACAGAGTTAGTTGTTTCACATCCACTCCTAACTTTTACTGATATCAAAGAGAGTTTTCTCCCTGGCGGACGGCTGAGTTGAGTGTCTTGGTCACCGTGTTGCAGACAGAAGACCCCAGAGCTCTCCTCCAGACTTGACTGTGCTCTCTCTGTGTGGGAAGCACCTGTGGACACGTAATTGGCTGTGGTTAAATAACTCTGTTTCCAATAAAGCTGCAAATTAAAATCTTAGACATATTATGTTTTCTTAATTCATCATAGCTGTCTTGCTCACAACCTTGAGGCACAATTAAGACCTTCCAAGAGATTAGCACTGCGGGGGTGCACGAGCATATTGGGAAACAATTGGAAAAGATTGTGATGTTATTTGATGACGCACATACCTTAATTTTTGTTATTGTCCCTTATCTGGCTTAAAAAATGCTTGCATAATATCATTTACCTTGTTAATGCATTCACATAGTATCTGTTAATTTGGTCTTACGTGGATATGCAAGAGAAACATGCTTTGAATATATAACCAGGCTAAAGTGGAAAATGTAAACAAATGTCTTTTGTATTTCCATAATTTTATAGACAAACTTTAGTGATGAGCATGTTTGTGTATTGTAACCAGGCGGTGTAAATATGAAACCGATCTAAAAATGAAATGTAAGTATGCACGTTTTTAACCAACTCCATATGTTTCTCATGTGAGGGATTTCTCCTCAGATTCCCCTCAATCAAACTAAATATAATGAACTCTGCTCATCTCTTCAAGTTTATATTGGGAATTACATGAAGACAGTAAAGTTGAACTTTGGTCAAAACCTAGAATTCCAATTCACCATTTTATCTGTTAAACATCAAATTGAATGAATTACAGAACATACATTAGGGCCCTAGAGATTCAAACACAAGTGGAAAATAAATTGGCCTTTCTTTTATACGGCACCATTTTATGAGATAAAGTTGGATCTTGTTAACGCACAGTACTGACAAACTCCCCTTGAGCTAAGGTCACATGAACTGAAAGCTTTGTAGATCAGCCAGAAATTAAACATTTTGAATGTAAAAGGCTACACAGAGGCAGGTTCTTTTCTGCTTGGATTTTTGTGAAATGCTGAGTTTTGTCTGTTGATAAAATTATTTAGGGGAATACATGTAGTGATAAATGGAGTTCCTTGCTCTATTCTCTTATTTCTGAACAATAGCAAATAATCTTTCCTCTTTTTGCTTTATATCTCGTATTCTCACACTGATGCATATCTATATGTATGTGTGTATTATCTATGGATTCTTTCATCTGAGCTTTTTTTCAGCCTTTGCTGTGAGGTCTTCCCATTCCTATTTACACATGAAAGATGAGGATCCTTAGGGGTCTGTTTCTTCAATAAAAGCATTTCTTATTTATTCTGCTTTAACCCTCTATTGGTTTTGAATTCAACTTGAAGCAAATAGCTATTACAATTTTCAATTTTTATGTTTTATTCCATTCTATTATAACATTTAATTGTTGCAAAAAATAATGTGAAACTGGACTGAAATCTTTGGTCTGTTGCACTGTTGTATGTCCCAGCAGTTCTAAGGACTAATTAAACTGATAAAAAACAGCATAAGGTTTCAAATGAGACCATTTTTAATAATTAGCCTTATTTCCCAAAAAAGAGTTCACTAAAAACACTAAGTACTTTGAATGTGCTGACAGTTCCCAAGAGACAAGTAAGTTTCAGACAACACAACATGGTACTAATGACCAGTTCCAGATTCACAAGAAAAGAATCCAGTCATTGTGAAACATGGATTAAAACACTGCAGTGCTAATCTAAAATACTAAAGCAGCTTGAATGAGAGACTGCAGCGGTCCCATCATGTTTTTTCCCGAAAGCCAATATTGCACAAACTTGAAATGGTTTTGAAGCTTGAGTCCGATTAGTTTTGTTTTACGAAAACAAAGACATTACCCTCGCATTGTATAAATCTCAATTGCCATCACATCTGTAGAAATTCAGCTTAAATACTTTCCTTTGTAAAATACAAATTGTTGTCTGCCAAATTTCCTTTAACTCAATACTGGGCATTAACGCCCTATGTTTATCATTATTCAATTCAATTACAGCTTCAAGCCGACAAATACAAGTGTCTCCAAAGGGTTTCTTTATTTATAGGTATTGTGAATAGAAAAGTGTGTTATATCACTCCTGTTTCCAGTTTCACATTCAGGTCCTCTCCAAAAATAATGCTAGCAAACGTGACATTGCACAACCTGTTTTTAATAGTCCTCTGTCCGCCTCATGACCCGTCTTCCTTATAATAAGGTTAAGGCAACATTTTGCCCTTCTTGATAAATTTAAGAACATTCCAGGTCTGTTTACAGTTATTGCACCGCCAGCTTGGATTTAATAATGTAGTCTGTGGGACATGAGGGATCTGTGGCCGTAAGAACTGTAAACCTTTTGTCCAGTACAGCACATTTCTCTTGAAGCCATTGACAAGGGTATAGTGCTTTGCTAATGTGATTTATCATTTTGGACGGCTCTTCGAGTATATAAATATTAACCAAGCATTGCATCAGAGGTTCTTGCATTGTTAGATGAATTTTGCAACTTGTTAACAACGATATATACCTAAATATGTCAACTTTTACTTTCTGACATGAATTGTTTTTGTCGTCATTGAACGTTGAAATTGCATATGATAGTATTAATTTGTTTCTCTTGCTGTACATATGTCTTGTATTTATTTGTTTGGTTTTGTTTCTAATTTAAAATTGGCATGTAGATTCCTCCATCAGTAACCCAATCAACTTGGAAAATCTGATATAAAATGAAAAGGTTTTAGAGGTAGAGGATGGACACAATCCTCACTGATAACCCTTAGATCAACCGGCATCTGGGCTGATTTATTGGGACCAAATGTGCGGGGGAGATTCTCATCAAAAAGAATGCTGCTGACCAACTTCTGTGTACTTACCTCCTTAAATATTGCATACTAGGTGGTTATAATTATGTGTAATAGTGAAGAAATATAATTCAGGTAAATAAAGTACGTATGTATTTGTACATAAATTACAAGCACACATCTGCAAGGAAACGTACAACATCTACAAACAATATATTCTCTCTTTGTATTTCCTGGTACCTCCCTGTCAATGCTAGTTTAATTCACTATTATCCACTAAAACATGTCTCTGAGTTAGTTCTTTTTTGTTTTGTTTTGTTATTTCACATCAATCTCAGTTGCTGCTTTAATCCTTGAATCCAGCTGTGAGGTGTCTATATTATTTCAAGCAGGCCAGTCAGAGGCCTGGGGAGCCATTAATGTGCTAATAGTCATCTTAAAACCAAAACCTTTCACACCACAGACATTTGAGATATCCTTAAAACAGAAAGGGAAACAGTAAATATAAATAAATAAATATATGAAGTAAAAAATAACCTTATATATGCATGCTTATTAAAAGACAAATATGTATAATAAATAGTGCTGTCAGTAAAAAAAAATAGATCGGTAATCGGTAGATTAATCGGGCACTTATTTAAATAAGTGTAATGGTCTTTAAGTGGTTGTGCTATACAGTAATACTTTAATAAATACTAGGTATTGGTATAGCCTATAACAATGCTTAACGCAATGGTAACAAAAATAAAATAGAAATGTATATTATTAAAAAAATAAACACTAAATCATAGAGTGAGAGGTAATCGACAATGTGTGACAGTGGGGGCACACAGATTATTTATCACCCGCCCAAGGCGTGAGATTTTAGCGACAATGATTCCAAGTTTGAGATGGGACCTCAATGCTTGAGAGCTATGCTGAATAAAAATTATAATTATAATGCAACAACAAATACCGTTTAGCCCCAACATGGCAGGAACAGAAAACCTTTACTTTGTCTTCAATATTTCCTTCTGAATCCAAAGCTAGACTGTAGTTTTCCTATTAGCAGCTTGTAACCCTGCAGTTTGTGCGCAGATAGTGTACTATAGCTCTAGATTTAATTTCGATTACTCTGTGTTCCTGAATGCACTGTTCATACCTGTTCTTGACTTTTCCTAAATATATGTATTAAATATGCCTACAGTGTTTTAGCTGCATAAACGCAAATCAAATTCAAGTCGCTATCTCTACCTCACCTACAGTCTACAGTCTTTCATGTGCTTGAAAAACACATTACAGCATTACAAGTGTCTTCTTACAACTGTAGTTAGATTGAGAGGACAATTATGCCGCAAATAATTGTTTTGACTGTGCCGTGACGTGTTTTATAAAAAAGCACTTTGATGTTATTTATACCAATCATTTTAATGTTTTATGTTATTATTTCCATTTAAATACATGTGTGCTAGTTTTATTCGATCGTTTGACATCCGTTATACCACAGCGAAGAGCTATCGGCGCTTCTAGTGTTAACCATATAATCGCCAGTCATTATTATAATGAAGAAGAAAAAGAAAATCTGCTCGATTAAATGTAGAACATATTGATCATCGATAAATTCATTAGTTGATTAATTGAAGCAGCCCTAATAATAACTGATTAATGTAAGTGTTAAAGTTAATAAGCTTTTTCGCCCTGTATTTCTCTAGCAATCCCCCACAGGTGTTGTACTTAGCTTTCAAAAATTCTGCACTGATATCAGTGAATCGGTCGCACTTTCCTGCATTGTTGTTATTATGGAGATAGGAGGCTCAAGTAACCACACATTGACCTGAACAATTAAAATGAACTGGAGCTCTACAGGATTATTTCCACACAGGTTTGAATTGGTTTCGATGACAACCAAGGGGTACAGCTCCCTTTAAAATACATTTCTAACAAACAAGCATTTAGCATTTCCAGGGAGGAACAAAGTTTGCAAAAATGTGTTAATGTCATTAGTGCCTAGAAACTGAAGAACTGTTATGTTACTAAATAAACTACTCTACTTATTCAGTTTCTGTAGATTTCTGAACCATGTCTTGCCAATACCAACAGTAGGTGTTGTAGCCATGTCACATCGATTTTGGAAACTGATATGACTGCAGTGCACTCTGCCAATGGCACCCTTGACAGTTACATTTTTTCCCCTGTAAGAGTAGATATCCATTCTCTACACTTAATGGCACTCTGCTGAGCAAGCAACTAACCAAAATTTTTTACATTGAACACATTTTTACAGTACGATTCAACAGGCATATATTATGTTGGTGACACACAGAAGTTGTTTGTTTGACAATTTTATCATAGTTTTTATTTTTTGGGATACATTCCTTTGGGATTTCATATTTCTTCCAAGAATATCCCACTTTTACAGTAAATATCGCCAGCAGAGATTACATTGTGCAATCCACTCAATAGCATCCAAGAACATTCATCTTACCATTCCCCCACAGTTAATAATTGAAAGAAACACATTCACAGTGGGTAATAATGGTTTGGTCTATTCATTAACTTCAATTTTAATATGTATTTTTTTACTCGGGTTTTGAAAAATGAAGTAAGAAATGTAAATACATACAGATGCACTGTAAAAAGGATGATTGTCTTGTTTGAGAGCAGTCGTGGTCCCTTTCAAATGTTGCATAGTTTCAAAAACCAATCAAGCATGCAAACCTTTTTCTTCTGTGATAATAAGAATGTAATGATATTTCAGAAAGAGTTGATCAGATCTCTTGTTTTAACACTTAATACATTTAAAAATGACTCCCTAAACATTTACGTGCCAGAAACAAAAGCGGTACACTTTGTCTTTGCCAGAGATGGCGTACTGAGACGCCCTGTTCGTTCCAAGGTATTCATCCTATTCATACGTTTTAAAGGATTTATTGGGCAAATCTAATTCCATAACTAATAGTTTTGACTGAATTCCAATTCTTGCCTGTTTCAACAGAAAAATAAAACAGTTTCTTATTGTTCTTATATGAATAGTTAATTTGGAAAATTCAACAGGAAAGAATGATTGTCGGCACTAAAGCTGAGGTACTGATAGATTTTATAATACCTCCTCAAACAAACAGACATACCTGCTGGTGTAGGTGTTTTGGTAAATCAATCGAATGTTTATGCTCCCCACGTTGTGGATGGCAGTTGTGGGGGTGTGTTGATTGGATTAGTTCACATATGGAAAGCACAGAGCCTTTAAACATTGTAGGTGAAGTTGTTTATATGTTCAGGTGTTTTTTTTTACAGTATCTCACCTGTCTAGAATTGCTTTAAAAATATTGACTTACCATTCAGAAAATAAACATTAAAAAATTTAAAGACAACAGTTCATTGGTTACTGACGTTGGTCTAAGAACATGAGAGGTTAATGCATGTAACCCCTAAAGCGTATAATTTGGGTCTTGGGTTTTACAGCTATTATCCATAAAATGCATAGATCCTATGTTCACCATGTGTTATATTCGCTCAGCAAAGCCAATGTGATTACAAGAAGGCAGATCTCTATCCAGCAGTTTGCTTCATTTTTCTGCCATTGGCTTGGGAACCATAATTTATTCTCAAAAAAGACAGATTACAACAGAAAACTTGTGGTTTCCCCCCACTTCAGTGGTACAGTTCTGTGCATCTGAAATGTATAAGTGTTTGAATGATAGAGCCCAGCCATTTGACATTAAATGATATAGGTCAAAGGCTGTCATTTATTATTACAGTCTTCACTTCATGTTTTACAGGCTGAAATAATTATGTATCCAGCAGATTTAAATATTTCCTCCTCACGATTACTGGATCTGCAGTAGGAATAAAACACACACAATGGCAAAAATGTTTGCTGGTTGCCAGAGCATGAATAGTTTATTCATTACATTTATGGCTTTGCTTGTTATTAGAAGCGACAGCGAT
The DNA here is from genome assembly GCF_036373705.1 of Amia ocellicauda. Classification (NCBI taxonomy): domain Eukaryota; kingdom Metazoa; phylum Chordata; class Actinopteri; order Amiiformes; family Amiidae; genus Amia; species Amia ocellicauda. The sequence continues at coordinate 15,042,157 of NC_089869.1, forward strand.
ATGCATGTATACCAAGACCCTCATGCAGTGGACTTCTAATGAACCTGTACTTCTGAATATATCAAATCATCACATTTTAAAACACCCAGTCATTAGTTTAATAAGGTACTTGTTTTTTGTGGTGTCGATGTTTTTGTTACTGTTGTGCTGACATTTTAAAGGAAATGGCCAGTGACACGTCTTCTAAAATAATCTTTTGAAAATTTCAAAGTGTTTTGATATCAAAAAGTTTGATGGTTACTGGTAGAGGTCAGCTCTGTGGTTACATAATATGAATGTAAGCAGTGTTTTTCAGTGTTCAGATTAAAGCCAATAAAACACATTTTGTTTTCATACACAGAGTAACCCAGTGGTTCTCAGCCCTGGTCCTAGAACACCCCCTGAGTTTTATTTTTTTAATTATTATTATTCCAGCTGAAATTGTAAGCGATTGAAATTTCATCCAGGACAGAAAAGTGCACAAAGGCATTGGGGTACCCCATTAGATAGATAGACAGACAGACAGACAGACAGACAGACAGACAGACAGACAGACAGACATATTACAGACATTTTGGTTTATTTAAATCCCAAAACCAGTTTGTTTGCTTTCAAACCAGCTGGACTTTAAACAAGTTTGGTAAATTTCAGTCAGAAAAATGTAAGCTAATGCAGTGCTTTAACTTGGATTGAATAGACCCTTTATTCACCCCCCAAACATTTCAAATCTCTGGACTCGAAGCACTTAAACATAATAGTGGCTGCATTTCCCGAGTGAAACATGATGCCACTTCCTTTCTCTGTTTTATTGAACTTCCAAACACAAACAAAATTTCCTTGAGTAAAATCTGAGTCAGAGGTACAAACCTAGTCTATAGGAACTTGGGACATACTTGGAGTGATTTATGGATGTAATGTATTTCATCAACAAAAACTATATTAATGCACTATGTTCATGTATATCAACATTTCTCTGTATAATAAAAGGCGGGTATAGAAAAGATAAATTAGATAGAAACACAACCTTTAACATAATAATGAAAAACAACAGTATTCTTTTAACATTTTATTGAAAAATTACAAAGTGAATTGAAACAAAAGTATTAATGCTTGTCTGTATACGAACAGTGATGGTTAAAAAGCTAAACAAAACATCAAAGATGTAGTATACGTATAGAGTAAGCTGCCATAAAAGAGTTACAGTTTTCTTCACATTGTGTGGGAGAAATATAAGCACATAAGCATTCATCAATATTGAACAAATGATATACAGTAAAACAATCATCTTTGCATTGAAAACTCACTGTGGCAACAATAACTGTTATCAATATTTGTTAAAAAAAAAGGTGCCAGGTAATAAAATCCCCTTCAGAATATGATATTTGCCTCTCAGTCTAAGTTTTCATTACAATGCCTATGGTCATATTGCTGGCCTGTTTATGTTTTGGTCAAGTGATCCTGATGTATGATGACAACATATTTACTTAATCTCATGGTCAACGTCCTGCATGGCTTATGTACACTTTTCTTGCCAAAAAAGTGGAACATTTTGATATGATTTTAATAGCGCGATCCAGATGTAGCACACACATATATTTGGCTTTTTAACTAGTGCATAAACAATTCACCATGCAGAGACTGTTTCTTGTCATTAGGGAAGCGAATGAAAAATGCTCTGAGCCTAATAGATCTCTGTTTATCATTATTCTAAAGAATCACAGAATTTATAAACTTTTGCAAAAATGCCGTTTTGTTAGTTTCATTGATTTCAGTTTCTCGTTATGTGGTGTGAAGCTGAGCAGAGCACCATTCTCATACAGTGATCAAATCCCATCTAAATACCTCTCTAAAATCCCTGTGTTTCTCTCTGATCTATGTGCCTGCAGGCTGCGCTTCTGATAAACAGTTGTCTGATTCACTGAATCGGACTGGAACACCACAGTTTACATAAGCAAGGCAAAAAGAAAACGAAAGCATTATAGCAAAGTAAAAATGTAAGAAAAAGTATTTACTGAAAAAACATAATTACAAGATTATTTTTTTCAGGGTTCTATCAACCCACGTGGCCTTCTGGCCTTAGTCTGGCATTGAACTTCTCCTGAAATGTTTGTGTTCAGATTGTTATAATAAGAATTTGGAATGCTAAACTACTTTTGGCACACATCTGATACACAGATGCTTGACAGTTTGAAAAGATTCCTAATGTCTGACAAATATGACAGAATACAGTTATAGTTCATCCATTCATCATGCAGAAGCTGTTTATACAGCACCACCCATCACCTCAATTTGTGGTATCTGGGGAAAAGTCAGTTAGCTTTTTGTTAATTACTGTTAAATAGTGCTACATATTTAGATATTACATGATTGTAATAACAGAGCACTGTCATTTCTGTGGCTGAACTTGGGTCCCACAACACATCAGAAACTAGTATTTTATATGGAAATATCAATATTATCATTTCTGAAGACCAAAAGTTAAATGTCTTAAGATTATTAAAATGATACGTAATTTAGAGCCATGATTCACGTGACAGTTGTTTATCAGATTATGCCTAATGTAATTATTAAAACATTTATGGAATGTAATCTCGTCTGAGTTTTTTTTTTTTTTAATGGTTTACAGTTTACATTTCACAAGACATACTTTCACAAAGATAGTTCATGAATAATGTGTTTTTGGACAGCACATTATTATTTTTCTTAAAGATTCCTATGAAACAGACAATAAAAATGTAACACACATCTATAAGGAAACACTGTAGTCTAGTACATTCTGGGAAAACCTTCATATTGTACTGCCATATGAACAACAAAATATTTATGAAAAACACAAGACAATTACAAAAATAAATTTAATTAATCTCTACTGCTCCATATAAAATGTAATGAGTAGAAAACAAAATGTGCTTTTAAAATGTTTTGGCAACTGCTTAAAAAATATGTAATTAATTTGGAAATACACTGTGGCATAAAATGTCAATTACTAATGTCTGCTACTACGGTATAAAATGTAGGGAGAAAATGGTTTGGGTATTTTTATATCATCCTCAAACTGTTTTCTGTTGAATTATCATATTTACCCCAGTGATCTTAATTTTAAGTTAATATCTATTTGTATAAAGTGCATTATATTGGAGAAAACAATTACAACAGCTACTACCACTACTACTACTCCTACTGCTACTAATTCTACTGTTCAGCTGCTTCAATGCTGACATTTAAATATAAAATAATTCTATCACTTTACTTGTTGGGGTAAAAATGTGTGTATAATTCTAATGGAAATGGAAAATGAATATGTTGTTCATATTTTGGTTTCAGCTTAAATCAAGATTTATCCCCTCTGCTTTGGTTTTTATTTTTGAGTAATGTATTCTGAAAAGGAAGAAACATCTGTTAATGTATACAACGAAACTATCTTGCCTGTATTCTCATACAAAACACTCTTTTTAATGCCCCGTAGCATATTATGCTGTCTCAGTACTGGCCCTTCTTAATTTGATGTGGCACAATAGGCTCCCACTACATCAAAGCGTACCTAATTGTTAATTGAAAGACCTAAATAATGTCACCTGTCAGATAGAAATCTATAACTGTATAATAATTCCACTGATATTGTCCCTTTTGGCAGTTTCTTGCCCCTTTATGAACATTTTATTACATTCATTAAAAATACTAAAGCAATTCAGAGGGGCAAGGGTTCACAAGTTTAAGGGTAATGCTAATACTCTTTTGCGTGGATAATTAAAACATGGACTATGCTGTCTGTAGATTTTGATATAGTCATTCATTGCTGCAGTACTAAAGGTACGTGATGAAAACATTAACAGTGTTTCCCTTTCAAAATAAAGGTGGTGGATTAGAATCCATTCAGATGATGGGTGATCATTTTACGCTTTCTTGAGCAAAGAGTTAAAGGCCTGAAAACCCCCTCTTGATACTGCATGGTAGAATTCCAAGAGCAAAACTCCAAACACCTCTGTTAACTACATCTTATTAAAAAGTCTGTATAAAATTATACATATACAAATATATTTATAATTGCACTTATAAGAGTAGTGTCAATACGAGTGGCAGTGATCCACGGACAGATTTAATGCTGACAAAGGATGTTTGGCAATTAAGTGCTGTTACAGCAAGCAGTCCAGAAAAGAGTACATATGTTACATGTCTGCATGGTCGGCTGGCAAAGTCGCTGTAATCCTGTACAGGTCCTCAATTGCCTTGTCTTCTACTTTTTTTAATTCTGAAACACAGAACAACATTGTAAAGGAAAATGAATCATTATAAAAACAATCGTTATAAGCAAGTATGTACTGAAGACACCTCTCAATCTCCCTTACAGTAACAAATTTGCTTTCAGCATTGTGGACAAATGCTGAACAAACTCCTTAGCAAATTGTTAATTAAAAACAAAGATAAAGCGTAATCAGTCATTTTCATGCATAGATATCATGCATGTAAAACTGTTTTATAGTGTAATAAAAACTTGGAATTGAGCCAAATACAAGTTATATTGGTATAGTGATTGACACAAAATGTGTATATTTGAACTATATATATTTTGAAACAGCTCCAGTTTTCAGCTAGTGTACATGTGCAATTCAGGTCTATAGTATACAAGAGATCACATAGCTCATAAAAAGCTTTTTCTAATAAACTTATTTTTCTTCTTCAGTTTTATCACATATGTAAAATAAGTGATAAAAGCCATAAGACCCCCTTCACACCTCAGTATGGTGAGTTTAAAACAATATTTACAGATTTGTGGCTTGTATACTTTTCTCTTTTCTATGGCAGTAAACTAAACAGTAATTTACATAGTGTCTTTCAGGCAAGGAATACGATTACAAACAGCTGTCTGAATGAATTAATCGTACTAACCTTTGAAAACCAGTTTATACAAAACAGAACATTCTAAAAATAATTTATAAGAGAATGTATTTGAAGGGCATCACAATATATTTACAGTACAAACATATACATCACACTCTGAAATACATGAGAAACACAAAATTTGAAATACTTGTTTCAAATGCAGTTTCCTGTTTTTATGTGATATACAGTATAATCACTAAACAGTAACAAACAGTTACTATTTTGGAACAGTTACAATTTTTGCTAAATCACATTTACACACTAACAGTTTAAATGTGAGTCTCAAGCTGTTTTTGTTCAGGACTATGAAAATTTTAATTTGTATGGATATCAGGTTTAAATTTAGATGGAAGTAATATGTTAAAACATAAAATTACCAAAAATCAAAATAAATAATTATTTACACATGAAAACAGGAAGAGTATTTCATTTTGTCTTTCTCGTATTTACCATCTCTTTTCTTACTTGTCAAGAAGTGTTTCTCCTTACTTGTTAAGAGCATTCTTTAAATATTGCTGCAGCCATAGAGTTTGAGGGTTAATACACACTTCTTTGTTGTTTTTCAGTGTGGCACTGTCATAAAAAGAAATGGTTGAGAAAACAGAAAATTTAATTAAAATTCAGTCAGTGTGTCCACCAATCATTTACATTCCATTATGCTTTTGGGCTGATCGCACAATCGAGGACCGCATAATAAAATCTAGTCTCGTCGAATGTCTCTGATTGGATTAGTTCATAGATAAAAGGCTTTTTCTTATTCTGTGTCTGGTTTTAGAGTGTCCTGTGTGTAGTGCGGGTACAGAATGACTTATTTCCTAGCATGGAAAGTATTCAGACTGTAGCCACAATTTCAGTGTATCTGATTCGAAAAGATTTAAAAAAACAAATCAACATCCATATGTTTGTAAAAGTTGTTATTGTGCTTTGTTGTTGAACATTTAGATTTTTTGTTTTAAGTATTTTGTACTTAAAACCAGTACATAGGAAGGAATTACTTCAGACACAAGACACTCCTGCAAATATGAGCTCTTTCATTTATTTCAGGAGTTGTTGTGGTGACATGTTTTACCTTTGTTTGTTTTTAGTTTTTTTTCCAATGCTAAAGGTTTGAGATTTTTCATGTAGCTTCCTGCACATTTGGGATTGAGATGCTGTCAAGCTATTGTTCTTCTAAGATCTGGCAAGGCATTATGTTTATGATTATTATTATTATCAGAGGATATATGATCACCACTATGTTTGGATTACCAGCACGCTGTTCAAATGTACCATATCAATAATCGCTGCCCCGCAGTTTTCCCCAAAAGCACAATCATTTTGCAATATGGGATTAGTTAAAAGGCCAGATGATTGGTTCCCTTATGGAAACGCACTGTCGAACAAGAGCTGTAGTGAAGATTTGCCTGGAGATGTTAAACAATCGTCCGCCTCTTAAATCATTTGTAATCCGTCAGGTTTGGGCATAAGAGTTGCATTCAGCATATGGATTTCACACCCTTGTGCCAAAAGGTCATGTTTAAGTTAGCAACTGTGAGTGATAGCACATTCATAAACCTGTGAACTAAACACATCCTTCTGTCTCCAACACATAGCTGAATTTTAATGACATTCAACGAAATGTCAAATAAAAAAGCCTGTATAATCTTTTCATGCATTCATTTATTAATTTATTTAGCAGGCACCTTCATCCAAAGCAGTTTGTATCCTACACATACTCAGTATTGTAAAAAAAATCCTAAAAGTGAATTTGAAATCTTAATATCAACAACGTTAGTGGGAATACATTTAATATGTAATATGGCAATGACATAACTGTTCATTTGGGAGAGAGAGAGAGAGAAAGAGAGAGAGAGAGAGAGAAATAAATAAATAAATAAATGATTTAATCTTCTTGTGAACATTTTATCAGTGTCTCGCCTGCACGTCTTTCTGATGGAGTTGAAGACATTAAAGGCCCTCAGTGAGGACAGCAGGTAGTAATTACTTCACAGCAAGCTAAGACCAACAGCAAACATGGAGATGGGGTTACAGTTTTCCCTCATCGACACAATTTAAGATATCAAGAGACCTTGCCCAGGGTCCTGCTGTTCAGCTGTCTTTCCTACATTTACTGTGCCTCCTGTGTCAATTGTGAGGAAGTTTACTCTTGCCATGCTGTTTCAGGGACTGACCTTTTGCCATGCTGTGAGTTAGACTCCCTTGGACGTTTACAGTATGGTTTCTTTTAGAAAAGACTGCGCAGGAAAAGCATGGGTGCTTCCAAAGTTTTTGCATCATGTCTGTGCTGCACTTGAGAACTGAGAATAATGTACAGTCAGCACTGCCATTATATTACGTTACAAGTCACTTTTTACCCTATAGACAGAAATAATTAGATTATACATCATCGATAAGTGGCTACTTTGTTTAAAACTGTGAACTCACATGACTTGAAAGGGGCAGTTGGGGGTGTTGAGGAATTTCAGCTGCTTGATGCTGCTCTTGGGAACGGTGTTCTCCGAAGATCGGCACCAGCATCGCTCCCCCAGGCTGAAGGGCTTCGCTGGGAAGCAAATTGAAAAAACATAGCATGAGATTCCTCCTCTGCAACAGGGATATATCATAGCACTTACAATCTAAATCTATATTACAGGTTTAAAAAGGAAATGTTAGTATGCTATTCCATTTATTAGATTTGTTTCTACATTGTTAAACATACAGTTCACAGATTTTTGGATCTTTGCAAGAATCTGAAAAGGAGATATGAATCTAGAATTGCATATATATTGATGTGTCAGATAATCTTATCTAATACTATTAAATTACCATAATATACTTAACAATATATGTACATCAAAAGCCAGGTTTTCTTTTTAATCATATCAGCCATTTGGCAATCTGACATTTTATTATCTTTAAGACAACTTATCTAATCAGTTCGCAACTACTGTTTGTCTCTTATGCACACAAAGCAAACTTGACCACAGAATACCAGGTTTGGTTCAACTAAAAGCAAAAACAAAGAAAAGATACCACACACATATATCTGTATGTATGTGCATAGGTACAGAAACATGTTTTCTTCTGCTTTATGTTTTGTTAAACCCATGATATTTGCTATATACTTTTTGTGGTATTAACAGGGATTTTGTCTAAATGATTCATTAGTGTATAATGATTACCATATCTATAATGGCTTTGATAACATGATAAACTATTTAATATGCCCCCTAAACATAATTTAAGTGATTATTTTTGTGCACTTTATTTAAAAAGAAGTTTGGGAATTAATTTGGTCTGTGGACATTTAATTATTTCATTGTTCAATGTGCTTGCAATTATATGTGTAATCTTAAAGAGTATCAGTATTCCAAAAAACGTTTTATTGTTTCTAATCACGCTATTTCCAAAATAACACAGCACTTACTTGTAATGCAACTTTGCATTTTATATAACCCTGAAGCTGTGGAAGTATTTAATTGTAGCTTAGTTTACTGAAACAATTATGTATACAATAATGCACTGAGATGACAATAAAAAATGATCCCCAGGTTATTTTTATGTTCTGGGAATATACATTTAATTGGATTAGCACTTTTTTTAGAACTAAATACACACAATTATTTTTGCAGCATGAGACCATGCACAGTGTTCAATTGATTTTAAAGCAATACAGAGTAACTTTTTTCTTCTGAACGCTATTATTGTGCCCATTGTAGCCAAGAGGTAAGAGCTCTTGAATGGCATTCCTTGGCTGTTTACTCAGTTTTGAAACTTTAATTGGCATTTTCTCCTTTCAGGAAAACGAAACGGTGCTAATTACCCTCGGATTAAAAGGGCTCCATCATCCCATAGTTTACTGAGACATGCAAATTATTTTCTCACATTATCCAACGATCTTGTTATGTTAAGGACTGGGTAATTAAAAGCTGTACAAAAGGTCTGGTTGAAGTAAGCCATCAAAACTGTCTTGTCATCATCATCTTGTTTTCACACCTAATTTGTTGGTACTTGCTCAATATCTCTCATATACATGAAAACATAATGCAGCCTTTACTGTTTTACTGGCTAATTTGAAGCACAGCTACTGAAGGTGTTAGACAGTATTTTAATTTAAACTATCTTGAAATAAACAAAATATATGCAAATCAATATTTATGTCACACAAAAAAATACATTTTTATATTAGTTAAAATATGTAAGACCCACAGTACTGTTCTTGCAATCATGTATACCAGCAATTGAGATTACAGGTTATTCTTATTTTGATTATTATTAGTAGTAGTAGTACTAGTAACTTTATAAAGTAAAATATTTGTTATTCTACTTGTTAAATCCACAGTACAAAAAAGTAAAACCCAGCAAGCTTTGATTACAAACAGCAATAACAACCAATGCTTTATCACCAAAAAAAAAAACCCATCCATCTCTATATTTAATGAAGCTGTAGTTTAATTTAAACTGACATGAAAAACATTTATCTTTCAGAAACCCTTCTCTCTCTTTCTCTGCACTCTGTGACAGACACACATATAGGTCTGTTCAAGCATGTGCAGCTCCACTCCTGTGCTGAATCAAAGAAAGCAGAACTAACTGAACTTATCAGTCTTACCGTGTGATACATGAATGCACATGGTCACCATCAGCAGAGTCACCACTGCAATAACTTTGAGATCCATGGTGGGTGGCTTAGCAGGTTTCACACAACAAGACTCCAGTGCAACTGTGACCGAGAGCCCGCTGCAGAGTGTTAAATTTACTGAGAGAAAGCGACTCCCACTTTCTAGGGGAGTGCCTAGCTGTGATTTATCACCTTTGGCATGACATACTTCCTCTATTAAAATGTTTGGCTTTGAATCAAGGGTAAATGTCTCGGTGAAACTTTCTCTTTTTTAACTGCCTGACTCCCAAGACCTTACTATTAAAAAAAATTAGTCTCCCACTGTTAGTATAATGTTACTCAATTTGACTATTGATCTGCCATTGTTTACTGTAGCAGTGCATCTCTGTGGGGACTGTCCACTAGGTTTGTATTTGGGCAATGTAATCTTAAGGTACAACATTGTTTATTATTGTGAATGTAAAATATGCCCCTTCATAAATACAAAATAACTTGTTCACGCCTCATAATGCATAACTGTTACACCTTTTCAAATAATCTGTTTTGTCTTTGTAGGAAGACATGCTCTGTTTTAAGCACAGCACAGATGTTCAGACTTTCCTAGGATTTATTTCCACTTTCTACTTAATTTCCCCCTTTTCTACAGCAAACTATGATTACACATTACTGCTATTATTTAAAAGAATAAGAACATTGCTCTTGGCGCACAACGCATTACAATTTCAAGTCTATATAATTTATAAATGTAAAAAAACAAGCGTGGGCAATGTAAGTATCTGCAATTGCAATAAGGATTGTTTTCTGGCAAGGGGAATTACAAACAAAGATTAGGAAGGAACAGGATACTGCATAGGAAAGCATACCACCCAGTAAAATGCACTTATTTGGTTACCAATCACACCAACTAATTAGGCTTTCTGAAAGGGAGTAGAAGCAGTATGCTGTTTGCTGTAACAGGTGTGACAAAACTGAAATTATACACATTTGTTTTTTATGCTGCTTGCGTCCCACAACAATAAAGTTTACCTTGAGGTTTAACTTTCCATCGGGGCTTCCAGTTTAATCTGGCAGAAGGCTTAATGGCGAGGAATTATTTTGGTATATAACAGGACGCAGATGTGCGATCTGTTTCCCTGAATTGGCTGTTGCCCACTAGAACAGAACTGGGTGTTGTGCCAGACATTTTCTTTAACAAAGCTAGAGATGTGAGGAAACTAATAAAAAGCTTTCCAAGCATAGCAAACGTTTAAAGCCTTTAAAAAGGTGCTTGCAGACCTAATCTTTGTGTTTACTTGCTGATATATGGTAACGTGTGCAAGTGAGTTGTGTTACGAGACAAGAAATAAGTGGTAAAAGAAAGATCACAGTTTATTTTAAGCATGAGGAGTTTTAAAAAAAGGCCTTTCTATCAAGTTGGAAAAGTCCTCAGCTTATACATAAAAGCTCAGATTTCACTCAGAGCTTTCAGTCCCTATTTTGTTCTCGATATCATTCATCACATTATATTAGTGTCCACAATAAAAATAGACCATGTATACATTTATACTTTCTACAAACAGTCTCTTAAGGAAAACTTTCTAACATTTACTACTGTGAGCTCCAAATGTGCTCCCCATTTTCATCCATAACAAAGTGTTTCCAATACGGTTCCATGCAGGTCTGTTCCCTTTGTAGTGAGGTGTATTTTGTTAGCATGTCAGAGCCAATGGTGGGAAAATTCGCACTCAGATTGAGACTCTGCAGACGCGCTCACAGTTAAACCACGAGAAAAAAATCCCTGCACGTTTCTTTTGACCCTGGTGACAGCACAACCACTTGTATCACACATAAGGGGAAAGGGCAATGTTTGATGGCTTGGTATAAGGTTTCACTAAAACCCCCTTTTTTTCCTGGTAAGTTCTAAGTCTCCACAAATTGCCATCCTCTTTGGAGTACAGACTGTTATTAATGCCCAGCCATGTGTAGGTAGAAAACTGTATCTGTACAGCATCACTATTAAGTGAGATCTGAAAGCACATGCACTAAATAAATACATGGATACATGTAGGTATAGACATAATATACTTTTTAGTTATGTTTCAGTACAATTTTGAGTGCATTTGGTATTTATATGATCAATTGTCAGTGTTCTAAGTATTCTCCTGTGCTTAAAAGAAAAAAATTGTGTTACCTTCTAGCAAAAGCTATGTTAAAGCAGATACCTTGGCATCCAAATTAAACTTAATAATTAACCTTAATAAAGCCAGATTTCAAATGTTCCACTGCCTTGAAGAAGAACAGCTATGTCATAGAAGAGTGTCTATTGTTGTATATTTTGTAGTCTTATCCAAAAGTAAATCTTGTTAATGCCCCACAGATTTATACAAGCTTTTGAAATGAACAAAGGCACATGCCAATAAAGTGAAATGCGACTTATCACAAACTGTCTTTCAGGCCTGCCATTGCCGCTGATCTTTAGATTGTTTACAAAGTTCATCTGAAGGAAATTTTCAGGCTTTCCAAACAGACAATCCAGGAGGGAAATCTGTTCTGTTATCAGTTAATGTTGTGCTCATTCCTTTCTTCAGCACCAGATCGCTTTTTTTGATACCCTCCACAGGTGACGACTAGGCTTCATGTCTGCAGTCTAGTCAGGCCTCTGGTGGCTTGCCACTGAGAAAGAAAACCAGATCAGGGCATTTGTTTACAAGCAGATGCTGCGGAGAATGTGACATTAATTATACAATCAGGCGCAGTCAGAGACGCTGGCAGTTCCTGTGTTACCATTTGAATGATGAGTGTTTTGTTCTAGATTTTCGCCTCAAACAATGTTCATCAATGTAACAAAAGGGTTTGTGCTGGAAAATATCACATCTATTAGTGTAAAATGTGTTAAATAAATAATTGAGTATTGTTGTTACAAATAATAATACTGCTATTACTGATTACAGAGATTACAGCTAGCACAATTACAGCTAGTATTACAATGACTACTACAACTATAATTACTACTTCTACTACTAAATGTTAATAATCATCTTTGTAAATGCAAATATTTAGGAAATTAGCCCACACACACATATTCCATGTAACTGCTTCAGAAAATCTCAACATAATGATCTCATTGCATAAAAGAAAATACTGAGATAAATCTTTTTTATGTACATTATTTTATAAGAAACAAACAAAAAATAACAAACATTATTTAACTGTTACATATTCTGCAAATGAAAGCACAGCTCTCCCGCGCACCTTTTGACATGTTTTTCTCTTTTTAAACCGATTTTATAATCGATGAGTGCACTGAATCTTTTATTCTAATTCTATTATCTCACAAAGGCAAGAATTCTTTAAGCCTCTCAGCCTCATTCAGAGGTGTGAGGCACAAATATGCCACCGCTGCTTTTGGCTCTGATGGCCTTTAGAAATGTAGCCGGCCCCTAACAGCCATGCTGCTAATGACTCGGGAACGGACCATTTCAGAGGTAAAGTTTCATTGGCAAAAGAAGTCAGATCAGAATGTGGAATTTAGTTTTTTTTTAAATGGTATCGCCCTGTATTCTACAATCTGATTAACTGAAAGTGATATTAAGGATACAAATATAGCAGTTGAATGTCATTGGACAGCTCACTCTCTAGGAATTTGTAATAACGAGCTACACATGAAAGAAATTACTTCTAATTCTAATTCTATGGTTATACTGTACAGTCGATATTAATCTCTGGCTTTCGGCTGCACTGTTGCATTTAGAGGCTTGTCTACCCTGGAGGTCAGGCAGAGGTTTTATAGGGGAAATACAATTAACACAAAATACACCACATTTCACTGGTGTCTGCAAATCAATCCAAATGTGTTTGCATATGCATATTAAAAGCATTTCTCAGTTTGAAAACCACAGCAAAGTTTAACATAATTCCAACCAGTGTCCAAAGCAGAGAACCCTTTTCTGCCATTTTGAATCACCACGGCTATCAGATTTCTCCCTACATTTCTAGCCTTTCCTGCCAGTGCTCTTCACAAGCAAGTACATAGCCAGATAGATGTACAGTTGTGCCTGAATGTATCAATACATTCTTATCTATTCAATCCAAAATGCTTTGAAAAGGTTACAAACACTTTGGACATGTAAGATGCCAACCGAAATGGATTATTACCACAGTGCAACTCGCTCCAATAAACTACCAATGTGATGGACTGTGATTAGTCTGCATAACATTATAATAGATTCAAGCATCCAGAAGCAAATATATAAATATATTTGTTTTACAGTATTACATTTATATGTATTAAATAATAATTATCTTTGAAATATCTTAGTATGGAGATTACTGGGGGGTTCTACATTTAAAATGATATGTGACTTAATCAAAGCTACCCTAACAGTTTCCTGCCAGATATTTATAAGTAAAAGAGAATTAAACAAACAGATGGGGGTCTCTTTCTGTATGTTCTGATTCTAGACCTGTAAAATTGTTACAGCTGCAGGAGAGCGTACATATGGATATCTGGTAAAAACAAATCCACATGCTCTTCATTTGAACTAAGGTCTATTTAGAAATCAAATTGGCAGACAGGCAAATTTGAGTGGAGACCGTATAACGAATGGAAGAATTAGAAGTGCCCTGTGATAGTTTCATCTTTGGCTAGAGCCCTTGAACATTGGTTGAGAAGCATTATGTTTGGCCTGGCTGGCACATTCACCATCATTTGATGAAATCCTGAAACTCAACATGATCCCTTAATTCCATTAACACAGTTCAGACCATTCATTCAAAATGGAAAATGACCCCCTCCCTACCTACGCCTCAGCACAGACACTGAGGATTTCCCTGCCCAGAATACTTTTGTAACATGTAAGTTCTCATCAGATGAATATTTTTGTAGCACTTTTATGTCAGACTTCAAATCTTGCCCCCCAGAAAAGAGATGATTGAATATTTCAATAAACATATTAACGTGGATCATTTTAGCACATTTTAGCGTGTGTGGTCTTAGCTTATGCAACTTTTGTACATAATTACACCTGTTTGCTTTTCTTCCAATTTGTTCTCTCTTCAAAAATACATACATATAAAAGAATTTCGGCAGACCTATGAGAAAAACAATTAGTCATCTTGTGTCTACACCAAGTTAATTAATGCTTACACATTTTTACACACCAGATAATATCCTCTGAAACACCTCTTGCCATATATATATATATATATATATATATATATATATATATATATATATATATATATAATTTCCCTTCAAAATAGGTGACAGTTTTATCTCTTGTCTCCAAGACTTTTTCCTGTCAAATTAATATCAAAGATAATCGATTTTAAATGGTTAAATTACATTTTCTGGCACCAATTATGATTCCCAGGAATTATATAACCTTCCTCTATTGCTTTAACTGATTTGCGGTTAAAGTGAGATGGTATCTGGAAACGAACAACCAAAAAACTGGGTTCCCTAATCTGTGCCAGAAAGTAAACAATGAGATCTTTCTGTCGTACCAGTATTGCTCAATAAAGTACAAGTGTACCTGTTACTACTAGCTCACTGTTCTGTCTTCACCACGTCGCCTCTTCCTTTTCACACAGTAATCAGCATCTAAACAACTCTCGTATACGTCACGCATTTTTACCATTGAACAAACATTGACATTCAGCCACATATCAGCCCACATTGCATAATGATTATGCAATGTAGATGGATATTCAGTGATCTGAAAAAATATCAATATTGATTCATATTTAGGGGGCATGTCTGAAAACTCCACCGAAACTTGTGAGTGAGTTTTATAAACTAGTCCATCTGAGGCGCTTGTATTTCAAGACATTGCATATTGACTTGCACTTGACTGGAAGACCCTCTAAAATCTCAAATACAAAAAGACAGAAAAGGGGAAATATATTGGTGATGCAGTCAGAACTCACAAACCAGTCCTGAACAACACAGCTTTCAATCTTTACAGAAGGCAACCACAAATTGTAGTGTGATTTTATGTTCATATTTAATTTGGGGCTTAAAGTATATCATTGGGTGATTAACCCAAGAGCCCCATTTCAAGGATTCTCTTGGTTGTGGGTATTTTTAAGAGTTCTCATTATGCATTCGTCAATTCAACAAGGGTAATTTGTCACCGCATTCTGCAAACATGACAGCCCAATGCTTCCCTGTGAACTCTTCAAAGCAGAAGTCTTACTGGAAGTTTTCAGCCTTTTGCAATGTTTTCAAATATAATCCAGATGTGAAATAGTTTCAGTGAAACGTTGATCATACCACACATTTCCGGATGTAAATTCTGAATAAAGATGGCACTAAGTATTGGATTACTCACTAATATCTATATGCATAACATTTTTCACAGCTTGATCGATGAGAAATATGAATATGCCTTTTAAGGAAAACACACACAGTTCTAAAAATGTATACTTCTTTTCATGTTGCTATAGTGTATATAATGCAATATCCATTTTATAGTATACTGTAAAAACAATTTGGAGACCCCACTCAGCACCTAAGGAGCTCTTTAATGCTGATGTGACATACAGAATACTTTTTAATTGCGAAAAAACAAATCTGCTTTACAGGTGTAGCTTTAAGATTAAGTTTAAATATTTATATAATGCACAAACAAGTAAAGGAGAGCTGACGTACTCAGTTGTCTTTGAGAAATATAAGAAGAGTGGCTATAGTGTACATCTCAGAACCATCAACTTTTCGTAAGATTTTATATATGGGTCAAATTTGCAGATTACAGATTTTTTCACTGTTTAACAATCTCTATTGCGCATTAATCTCCTCTTGTTGGAAAGGAAAATAACACCGTGAAAATAACCATGAACACAGCAACACTTCATGTTGTCTATGGAAATTGATGACTTGACTTGATGATAATGACTCGAGTTGCCGCAGGGAAGACAAATACAATGAATTTGTAGTATGTCCACTATCCAGGAAGGTATGATGCAGAATATCCCAAAACCCCGAAAGAACAGACATGGCTTTTGAAATCCGTCATCATTTGGAAAGTTTAACATGTTCAAGTTTTAAACATTGTAAATTTGGAGGAATGGCATACATCTTACTTATAGACTATAGCCGCATAAACCATGATATAAGCATTGTTAGTTTAAAGTACTAGGGAAAAGAATCAAGGAAGGAAAAACAGCACATTCTTCAAATGCATTCTCTCATGTGATCTTCCATTGAACCTGCGAGATCCCATGTGGCACTGCACTCTGCCGTGGTTCTCTGTGTCTGGATGGTTGCACACATTATTGGAGAAGCCATGTTGCCAGCATTAAAGTATGTATAGATCACCTGAAGAATGAAAGTCCAGTGAACCATCAGAGCCTGATCGGGCACTGTTGTGTCTTAATTGTCACTTTTGAAGCAGTGGAGGCTGTTAGGCCAAGCCTTTGTCCGTGGTCCTCTGCCTACTTCTGTGTGACATTTAGATTGACCCTCACACTGAGCAGCGTTCTATACAAGCCCGAAGTGAACAGATGGTAAGGCAGTATGTTAAACATAAATACAAACTGGAGTAAAAAAATAAAGAGCACTGCAAGATACTGTTATGACTGTGACCAAAGAAAAGACAGCAGCTTTGAAGCCTTGACATTGTTTTATGGTTCCTAAAATGATTTCTTTCTTGATCAAAGCTTGGTCTTTTCTTTAGGAAAGGTAGTTGATAGCACCTACAGTGTTCTAGAATGATGAATATAAGAAGACACCATGGCAAAGAAGGGACTTGACTATGGAAAACCATGAGAACACTTGAGCTACAATCTTAGAATTTCATTTTCTGAACATTGATGGATAGAGAACAGCGGTATACTTTCACTATGCGTTCAAATTGCTTTATGACGTTCTCCCGAGATTGTCCGTATTATCTTAGCAGATCATCTTGGGAGTTCTGAATCACCGACCTTCACTGCTTAATTCTGCTCAAGCTACTGGCTCAAGTCTAAAGTAATGTTTCAGTAAATCCTGAGGAAGTTGGCAGAGTAACATAGCATTGTTTCAGGAACTTAGCATTCAGCCTTTAGTAGATGCTGTTTATTGATTTTAAATTGCAACGTAGTGGGATTAATTTGACAAAATTATAATTTCCCCATCAGCAGACAGATAAGAGTAAGTATGATTGACATAAACAAACCTAATCCCAAGTGTCCTCGGACATATCTGTGAGACAGCATTACTCCTTTTATGGTCATTGCAAGTGACCCGTACCATGCCCATATTGATAGGATGTTTCCATGACATGGTTCCTCTGGCAAAGCCAAAGCTCACAGGACAAGAGCGCTCCTTTTCCTTTCTTTATATCGCATTATAGATTCGAAAATCATGCCTTTTAACACTCTCCAAATTCCTGCTTCCTGTTTCCCCAATTCCCCGCAGAAACTGATGTCCTAATTATAGCTTTCTGATTTGAGGCCATTTCTACTGTTGTGCCCTGGCAGAATGAAATGCATCTTCTCAGGGAATCCTCGAGTTTGTTTGTGATCTGTGCAAAGTCAACACTGTGGGTGTAGGGTTGCCACCTGGTGAAAACAAAAGTCATCAGCAATGAAGGAGGGGGAGAGGTTGGGGTGTGAGGTTAGGGGTAGCTGAATGTCTGTAAGCTCTCCTATGACGATATCAGTCAGTACCAACAAATCCAAAGGAATGCAACATCTGAAGGGTCTATAGAATGGAAGAAAAAACAGCTCCCAAAGTAAATGATATGCTTCTTTAACACTCACTCCTCACGTGTGATGACATTGCTTCCAAATAAGCGCTCTGCATCCTCCAAAAGGGAAGCTGGAAACACATAACAAGTTTGCTAAAAAACGCAAAACAAGTATGTGTCCTCAATAACTCTGTAATAGCAACTCAAGTATAGCACTTGCATCTAAACTTTAAAATATTTGGTATTTTATTTTGGTGGACTTATAATGTTACCTTTTTAAATTGCTGAGTGGTAAAATGAATATATCTGCCTTATATTCCATAATCCTTACACCAAATAATTACGTAGACAACAATTATTGGGGATTATTTCATAGTTATTCCTCAGGGGTTGTATAACACAATTACATGTGAAATCAAGAATGTTCCATTATCCACTACTAGGACAAAGAAGAATACATAAATTCATTTCACAAAGATCCTTTAAACATCTGTTATCAAAGGCAACAAGTAAAGGAGATACAGCACATGCTACTTTCCCTCATTTATTCTGTCGTGACTGTGCTCTCTTGTGATTTAAAGTCCATTTAGTATGATGTTTCTCAAATTCTGTACCACACAATCCTCCCACTAAAGACACCCCACCACTGATGATTAAACAGAACAATTTGATGCATGTATCACCTTCAGGAAAACAGCTGCGGATAAATCCAAGGGAAGGAGGTCTCTCCCATTTTAACCCAAGGGCATAAAATCTCTCATGTCTAATCTTTAAAACTGTTCTACTTTAGATAGGCTTAAAATATAAGCAAAATCATTTTCATAAACAATGCGACCACAGAAATCCTCACATTATAAGAAACAAACCTCTTGTTTTATAACAAAAACAAAACAACTTCTCATGTAAACCTCAGTTAATTCATTCAGTAAGGAGACTTCTATACATAACCTAAAAAGAGTTATGCAGCAGATCTCGTTTTTTGTCAGCTGTGGCAGAGTGAGAACCTGCAGGATATTAGCCCTTTGGTGTTCTTGTCCAGAAGGTATTGAAGTATTGCTGACAATCGAGCTGAGGTTCACAGGGGCGCAAGATCAGCAGAGCAAGGCAAAGCATGGGGTAAACCCGGAGGTAAAATGAGGAGCAAGTCAAACAAAGCAGAGCACTTAAGTATCTGTCTTCATGCATCTGTGAATCACAAAGAACTGAAGATGACAGATTTTTTTTTGTTTTTCAGGCTTTCCACTCCAAACTACTATGTAAATATTCTCTATGTGCAATGCATGCACGCTGACACACACAGCTTCTTCACGTTAAGCCGACTCACGTGGTGACTTTTCAATATTTTTAATGCTGCAGCTCTTTCAAAAATAATAGCTGTTATACTTAATAATAATTATTTTGTATAAATTACCATGTAAATTAGCACCCTCCACTGGCAAAATGCAGAAACTTACATTTCAGGTATGTAATAACAAAATATCTATTTTGCTTTTTTATGTAGTTTTTAAATATGATATCTTCATTAATGGCAAGATTATTAAGTCTTCTAAGTGTTTCCACTAAGAAAATATCAGTATTTTGGTAAGATTGGATATATATTTTTTGTTTTTTATCAAAAAGCTAAAGAATATTAACACAGGATATAAATAAATTCTCACTTCAGCTGCTTTTAGGAATACAAATACTAGAAATCATTGAAATGGCATTCATAGACCCCGGTTTTATTCCTCAAAATGTATCTTGGCAGTTAACTGGTAAAAGCAAACTGGCAGTTACTTTTAAGTTGAATGCTGAAATTAATTAAATGGCAGTTTAATTTATAAGGTGTATTGTAATGGCACCAACAAACATGAATGTGAACTGACATTTAAGTTATAAAAGAGGGATGAATAGGGACAAACATTTAGAAAAAACATAGAATAGAATCTAACAAAACAACCATTTAGTTGTGTTAATAATGTAAGACAAGTCTGTTTGGCTATATTAGGACCCTGTGTTGACAGAATGCCCCTTTTGAGGTGTCACATTCGAATTAAAATGTCTCTTGAAACAGCAAAGCTCAAAGGGGTCTGTGTCTATAATCTCTGTTTTTATAAAATCTGATATGAAAGGTGACATGCTCCCAAAGGGAGTTACCAGTATCATCACATAACCGGTCTTCCTGACAGGTTTATTTACAAGCTGCGTCTGTGTTGACACTATAAATCTAGATTTGCATGCACTGCTCTACATTTTTTAAGATTAGCAGTCAAGCATGTCTGTTTGAAGAAATGCAAAGGCTTCAGGAGAGGACAATAATTGGCTGTGGCATGGATTTACGAATCTGTGAAATGTCATTGTAAAATTACGATGCCTAGTAGTTCTCTAAGGATTGATGTTAGTTACCAACATAGATAAAAGACATACATTTACAGAACAAAATGAAACATTTACACCAAAAATAACAAAACAAAAAACTCTAAACAATAAAAAAATAAAGATTTGTCCCTGAATTTACATTAGGGGCCAGATTAAATCAAAACTTTGACCCACCTGCTAATAGAAAACTACATAGAGAAAATCTATACATAGTAGTGGTTGCATTTATGATTAGAAGAAAGTGGCATCTTATTAAAAATGAAGCTGCAACTGAGTACAGTGTTGATGTTTTCTATTAGCGGGTGGGTCAAAGTTTTGATTTAATCCGGCCCTAGAAGTCAAAGAAATATACATAATAATAATAACCCTAAATACCAGTCTGTAAATGTATATTTTAATCTTTAAAAAGTCCATTTGCAATACAAAAGTGATATATCCCACATGTAGATCTAAAGACTATATATCCATCAGCAATACCCCCCTAGACTCTGAAATACAGAGGGAATGCATATACCCATGGGCTGTATTCTGTGTTGCAGTTTATTTTCCCTGTATGTTAATTACCATTCTGATTCATTGGGTCCTGTTGACTACCATATGTTGGCCAATATTTATATAAGTGTCTGTCTTCATCACAGAGCTCCAATCTGTTTTGCCATGTTTCTGACCAGTTCCTGAGCTGCACACTTTAAAACATAAATACAAACCTCTGAGCTCTGGTTCTAAAAACAAAGACCATCTTTTTTTGTTGTTTGGTTAGAGCCATTGTTTTTCTTTGCATTTCCTATTTTGTGTGCCAAATGCCAAAGTTGCTCCGATATGTAAAGTGAACTCTGACTCTGCCTGTGAGAAAGATGAGAAGCTCACCCAATGCCGGCTGTTTCCAAAGCTGCGTTTGATTAGCCGGAGAGTTACATTCTGGTCTTCGTTAACTCCAGGGAGATTTTCTGTCTCTCGGTACGGCACAAGATGCATGAAGCAACATCAGCCGCTCCGAATATAAATTGATCCTCTGGAGATGCATAGAACATGTTTAATCTCTTTATTGCTGTTAATCTGTTCATTTGCAAATGTGCTTGTTTAACATTATGTCATCATTAGGGTATATAAAATAATGTAATACAACACAATTTACAACAACATAATATCTGCCGTAAAATCTTAAGTATGGACGTTTCCAGGCTTATACCAACTCAAAGAAAAACCTGTCAAAATAATTGTGGAGATAACACGTATTGCAGGGCACTCCTGTTCCACTAGATCTGTTTTAATGCACTGTTTTAGGTTTAGTTTTTCCTATATTTAAACGCTAGAGACTTTATAAAAATACTTTTCGTTAGAGGTCCTGTGAGCTTCCATAACTTTCTTTTAACACATTGAGAATCACTGACCGTTATGGTCAATTGATAATTTTCTGCATTTTTTATGTATCCCCTAAGAAAAACATACATTTTTCCAAGTATTACTTATGTGTAATAAAAACAAGTAATAATTCCACCATTTCACCAATAACAGGTTATTATTGTATGCAGCTATCGTTCTCAATTGTATGCAAGCAGCAGATAAATAAACTTGTTTTGTGGCTTCACTGATCTGAGACTCCATACGATAGCTAACAAATATATATTAAATACCTCCAGGTCCAAATAATAATTAACTATAACTACCCCCCTACATGAAAATCTTTCTCAGAATTTTGTTCATATAAGAGACAACCTAAAATAAAAATCGCTCGGGCTTCTGGAATAGCAGAAAACAGGATTATGTCTAAAAAAAACACTCACACAGGGATCTACATTTGTGTTTGGCTGACGAACAACGCGCGCTGTGTGTTAGGAGACAATACATGAATCAACACTTCAGCATGGGCAGGAATGTGTATGGTTTTGCGGTTCAGTTCCATAAAATCTTAACCAGATCCCCATAATCTTATCATGATGGAAAGGCCAATAATCCACAGGAGGTTGTCCACTTAGCACCAATTTGCCTCTCTGTAGGTGCTCTTTGATCTTACAATCACAGAGAGAGCAATAAATAAGTGCCCTCTTTAACCTTAATGATTCCAGTCCACTGTGAGGCCAGGTCCTTATCCTATAGGTTACAAACAAAGTTAAACCCAACACTGCAGGGATCCCGGCGTGTTCAGCTCATTCATAAAGAACTACATGACCAAATAAATAAATAAACAGATGTATATACGTTTCAAAACAATAGCGCCAAGGACCCAGATGTAATTAAATGGGGATTCGTTGATCTGTTTAGTAAAAAGAAACGGGTCCAGTTCATATATTGGATATGGATGGCCTTCTACATTTTTCATTAATTCTTTTTTATCACTGAATTTATATTTGTGTCCTTCTGCTCTACTAGGTCCATACTATAACTATAATAAAGTCGACATTTAATATATAATTCAATTTGAATGAATACCGGTAGAATAAATATCAACATGTCCTTAAGGAAGTTGTCCCCATGCCACCCCCATTTTTGATTGCACTCAAACTGTAATTTACTCAGTGAAGGAGTAAATATGGACAGCAGGGTTTCCCAGTGAGATATGCTGCACATGAGGGCCAAAACAGTGAGGTAACCCTCCTGGCACTATGGAGGCCAGGCTGTCTGAGCAGTAGGTGTTAAGGATTGCCATTCAATCCACATCTGAAAGACAAACTGCTTTGAGAAAACAAGAAGGAATGATGTTTAGGTGAAGGAATATTAATACACTGCCTTCCCAACTAGTAATGACATGATTATACCTATTGACTCACACAGCACACAGCATTGTTTAAGAGTATAAGCACAGATTTATTATAAAAGATTATATTATATTAGGACTTTAAAAAACACACACGCCGCTCAGTGTATGTACCTGCCCACTATAATCCTCTGTGTAAACTCAATTATATCTCTCTGTCTATATATATTTTTTTTTCCACAACTGAAATGTCTGTAAAAGACTCGCTCCAATTGAACATGGCCTTTGAAAGATGTGAAAGTATACAGAGCACCTTAAGAAAGAGGGATACTCTTGCAATTGAGATATAGCAGCGGGATTTTCATTATTTAGCATACTGTTCAAATATGTCTGGCTTCCTTGAAGGGCGTTGGAGATAACTGGCTCTGAAAAAGTGTCTTCTTGTTAGGCCTTAACAAAAACACCCGAATTAAATGCATGAAGAGCACTTAAGAGGAATGAGATGGGTTGCCTCAGGACACTGAAGGTATTCTGTTAACCCCTAACTTCCAACACAAAAGCAAACATTCATGCTGGCTTGCTTGTGTTAGTTGCATACGTACAGTGAATTTCAATGAGTTGTTTTCCCCTTACATACTTAAGGTGAAAACATACAGAATGGTGCTTTAAATATCGGATTCTTTGGCAGCAGGGGCGCATCACTAAAACACAATAGCCTTCTGTATATGTTAACTTGAAAGGTTTCCACGAGAAGAATATATTTCAGTTCTCAGACCGTGAGGGAATGATCATTTGTTTTTGGTTTTGTTATTCTCCACTGATAGAACCAACATGCTTAAAAGAAAACAAATGTCTGGAGAGGCTTAAGAGGCCAAAACATCTCTTTTTATATATTAGGTAAGTCGTGAAACCTGTTTAAAGTTCTTTCTAAGCCGTTTTTCCTTACAGTGTATTATGAAAATGCCGTTTTCCTTTCTTCAATAAATGAGTTTTCTGTTGTTGTTTTTTTTATTTGAAGCAAACTTGGAAGCATGTAATACCATGTGTTATCTATTACAAAGCTTCACTACAATGGTTCAAGAGTTACTTGGATATGCAGTAAGGAATCAAAATGCCTTTCATTTAAAATGCGATTTCAATCACCCTTGCCAATAAATTAGATCTGTCTGCTAATATGTAACACAAGGGGTGTACTAAAATGGAGTGATTAATTTTGAAAGACACCAGCCTGGAAACAATATAGCAAATGCGTTTTGAAGTAATCACATCTGCTGGTTACACGCTGCGCTGCTTTCTTGCCACCTCCACATTGCACAGAAAGACCAGGCACAAAAGGTCAGTATGAAGACAAGCCCAGAACGTTGTACAATAGCCGGCACATGCCTTGTTGGGATAAAGTCTCAGGCTAAAGATGATATTTGGTCAGCCTCAATTCACCCGTGTGAAAGTGCAGTAATTTAACAACCACTTTCTCCCCGTTAGAATAAGGACTTTGTATAGATAAAAGAGGGGGGGCGGAGGTGACAACTCACCAAAGAGTTGATGGCTTGGCTTATTTTAGCACACATCCGAGAGCTGGCTCAGATTTACATCTCTCTGTTGACAAGCCATAGCTCATTGGTTTGAGTAATGGATATATGTGTAACAAAATTCTCTGATATTTCCTTAAAGCTAAAGATACTTATGTTTTGGAAAACTATGCAATAGCTTGTATGCAGCCATTTATTGGGGGGAAAATAAAAGAAATGCCAAATGAAAAGACAATTTAAAAAAATGTGTTGATCTTGTACTGTTGCCAAATTGTAATTATGTAAATTACAAAGCAATCTACTACTGAGAGCAAATGTTGTAAATCTAACAGAACTATGAGCATCTTCAAACAGAGTGATTTAAATCAGTTTGCATGTAATACTACTGAAGTATATTAACGTTGTTCTTCATTAGTGCTATTATGAGAAGCATACACACCAGTCTGCAGTCCTAAAGATAAGTCAGCAAAACAGGAGGACACTAACAATTTCCAGACTCCTATTAATATATCTATTTTCAAATTAACTACAAACAACAACAAGATAAAACCTTCCAAAGAGACATTTACCATCATAATTAAGACATGAATCATTGAAGTACAGTACATCAGTGATGCAGAGTCTTAAAAGCATAGGATTTTATTAATGGGTACCAGAGAATTGTGGTTCACTTAAGCAGTAATACATAACAGGGTGTGTGTAACTTTCAGTGCCTGCAGCCACCCAAGAAGTGGTAATATCCTATTGAACACACACCCTGAAGTGTATTGTTGCTCTTACACAATGGCTATGAAATCATTTTAAATGTAAAAAACTAAGAAAAACATTTTTTTAAGGGAAATGCAAAGGAGGAACTGTACAATAAACCAGTTACTTAAATAGATACGTAATAGGTGGATAATATAGTCAAACCTAAAATATTATAAGTGTTACATTTTAAGTTTTAATACTCAGGAACCTAAAAAATAAAATAAAACAGTTGAATTCTTGAACACGTCCTTTGTGGACTATGTGCTTTGAGTAGTAGTACATTTACATAGTACATAGTAGGTACATTTACCTGGGCTAATGTATGCAGTTGCACATGATGGGATACCGTGATGATGTCACTGCGATGATGTCATACAGTCCCTTGACATAACTAGGAGAGTTTTCCTGTGGAACCATTGCCATTGGACCATGTATAATATTTTGGCAATGGCACAACTTCATCTGAATCAGTGGTAAGAAGTCTGTGTAAAAGCGGCTACACACAGTGGAGAATTTTTTGTGAGAAACAACATTTGCTGCGAGGCCACATTTCAGTCACCGGTCAGTAAACAGGGATGTGGGAGGCTGAGGTTAAAGGTCCTCAGAGATGATGTTATGTACATATATTATTCCACTGATACTGTTTCCTGCAATGAAATCAAAAGAAATGCTGTATATGATTTCCCCTTCTCTTATGTGAATCCAAGAAACCTTTGGTACAATGAAGCAAATTTCAAAGATCTAATCCAGACACTTTGAATATCATCTCCCAGCACTCCTAAGAGTGATTTATGATTTGAGCTCTTTGGCAGAGTATCTGACTATACGTAGCCATTGCTATGCTTGTAAATGAATTGAAATGTATATTCCCTCTGGGTCGCCCAATTCATATTTACGCAGCTGGTGAGTTGATAGTGGAACATGTTATAAGTATTTAGACAGCTAAACAATGTTAATTTAAAACCTATTAACATTCTGTATGTATGGTTAGGGTCAGGGTATAAAATTTAAAGGACTTTTTTTTTTCCCAAAGAGGCTTAATATTAAGTGAGTTCGGTGTTTATTTTCGTAGTTTTTTTCCTTGCTGTCTCTCCATTAAAAGTTAATTATGTGGAAAGCCTTCATGGTATTCTTATTGTTATGAGATTTGAAGAATGCATTCATGTCGAATGTTTAGCATGATCCTAACACAGTCATTTTCATTTATAGTTTAGGTATTATCCAGGGGACATTTTATCAATTAGTTTTTGACATTTTGAATCAATCTGTACACAACGATGTATGTTAGACACATTACACATTTTACAAGTGTACATTTAACAGAATGGATGGTTAAAACATAAAAATCAAACAAATGTAATTTGCAAATTGGAATATATGGAACTGCTCACGTTTCTTTTTTTTGAAAATATGTTTCATCATCACAAGCCATTTCCAGTCTAGCGGTTTTGGAATTAAAAAGTGCAATGAAAGATAAGGTAATCTTTCACTACAAATCCATACTGCCTCAAAAAATAAATAAACCCTGTGTGAACATTAGTTTGAATCATTGCTGCCAACGTCTTGATGGCAGAGTAAAGAGCAGTCAGCTTTTCAGAAGTCGGGGGCCGAGTGAGGGCTTCCCCTATTGATCTATGGAGGAATGTTGTTGATTCAACTATATATCATTACTATGTTACTAAACATGCACCTTAAGGTCCAACTCATCAATTTGACCTCTGCTTATATTTTCTGAATCAAACAGAAGTTTGTTTTAATTCTGAGATCATGTGTTATGATTTCATTCATCGGAGGATGGCAATAAAGAACACATGCATCAAACAATTGGGTGACATTCAGAATATGAACAGGATACATAGCCAAGTTTCTTTTTCAGTGCAGAACTTCCTCCAATACATATAAAATCCAGATATAGTCATCTCTTTAAAATGTAAACACTACTTTCAGAAGATCATTAGCATGTTTCCTCTAAAGTGAATAGTTTTGAAAATCCCCCTACACAGGGAGAGAGTCCTTACATACAAGGCACTGTAAATAACAAAACAGACAAGTATTCTGTATTTGTTTCTCTTTTTAGGGACATCCTCTCTTCAATTTGATTTGCAATCGTGTTTGCACATTTGAAATATCGATAAAGTAGCAAAGTTTCAATCCTCGAGAGAATTCAACAGTCATTCCCATTATTAAAACTCCATGCTGATTGTAAGGGAATGCTTCAGGGGGAATGCAATTCAATACATGTGTAAATTATTCAGATTATATGGCAAAGGCATAACATTATAGAATTGCTTCGTCAAAATGCCGTCAGCCATGATAAATGCTATTAAACAGTCTGAAAATAGCAAGAACCGTGAATTAAAAACTGGATGCCAATGACAAAGAGAAAACTATTAAGGATTCACAGGACATACATAGAGACAGAGGATTTGTCAGTTTGGAATTAAGATAGGCTGTGGTCACTGAACCAGAAGTTGAGGCTGTCAGAGTTTGGACAACCTCAGAGGGAAGCGCATTAAAGATGGCTGAGGGGTTCTGGAGGCAAAGAGAAACACAGAAAGCAGGTAGGCCTGTTTCAGGATATAGAAAGGGCATTTTTAATTGTTGATGATATGAAGAAGCTCAAGCTTCCGAATAACACAAAGACTTTAATGTGAGAAATTAACTGCATTTATTTTATTGCTGTTTCGGACACTTAAGCATCAAGGAATGCTGTGAAATGAATAGTATAAAAGCTCTCTGAGTCTGCCTGTCAAAGAATACCATTGAGTCTGACAGTTTTACTACTCAGAAGGTGAAGTGCTTTTAACAGGCCCCAAGGATTGCATTCATGTTTATCTGGCCAGTTTGAAAGCTACAAATGAACCAGAGCAAGATGGTTCAGAG
Source organism: Amia ocellicauda (assembly GCF_036373705.1). Classification (NCBI taxonomy): domain Eukaryota; kingdom Metazoa; phylum Chordata; class Actinopteri; order Amiiformes; family Amiidae; genus Amia; species Amia ocellicauda. The sequence continues at coordinate 15,070,480 of NC_089869.1, forward strand.
CTTTTCTACTTTTACCTTAAGCTCTGCAAAACCGATATCGTCTGTGTATTTGTGTAAAGACATCATTGCTTTATTGGAGTGTTCTTGTTCTCCTTTCAGGTTGCCTGGGGAAGGAATTCAAAATATGCTGTGGTATTGTTTTTATTAATATTATCTGTTTTTATAAACTTTTGAGTAAATGAAATTAATCCATTAATTGAGGACTTCTGACACATAACCAAACATTAAGTGATTAATCCTTCTATCAGGAGAACAATTAATATTTAAATAACAACAGCGCAGGGCAAGAAATATACTAAACTTTAAGCACGCTCAATTTGTTCTAGAAAATTATATTTTCTTTTAGCTGATGCCCATGATCAATCAATATATCCGCTGACAACACACCATGAGAACATGAATTGTTCTCACTTCAAGTTTGTTTACATTCCCTGAACGAAGTTTCTGCATCTATCAGCGCCATTGTTTATTTTTTTCCTTATTTTTTTATTTTTATTTCAGGACTCAGCTTATAACAATTTCTAGTATATTGGGATGTTATACCATGGAAAATAGATGTTTGAATACTGCAGGTGGTTGATTTGGGTGGTGGTGGGGGATGTTGGACACCCAGGTCTTTGTTGCAATGTCACCACTGTTGCCAAGGTGTTCCCTGCATCTTGGCGCCTTTTGAATCCAAGCTCCTTCACAACATTTATTATCCCATTATCCAATTATTTTCTCATTAATACCTCAAGACATATTCCACTTTCCGTTAATAGGCATGGGAGCTCCGTTTCCATAGCACAGTGTTTGCAATGGGAACACAAAAGTCTGAGTTTCTTGGGGCCCAGCAAAAATGTTCAACAAAGAAGAGATAGGAGGCACAGGAACCTCAATCTGCAGAGATTTCAACAGCCCATTATTGTATCACTCTTCAATGGGATGATATGGTGACGAGAGCTCTGCAAGTGGCTAAAGTTAGAGTGAGAACTGGTGCAGACTGTTTTATAATCATATAAAAGCCACATGAACAGATAAGCATCATCAGCAATGCTGTTTTTTGAGGACCCAGTGAATGGCTCACAATTTATTTCTGCTTGCTTAGGGCTCTATTACTGTAAAGCTGAAGAGACAGTAGGGAGTAAAACTGTTCTTGGAACCACACACATGCATTACTTACAATATTTGCATATTCTATGTTGAGTGTACTACAATTTCACTCATGGCTTTGGCATGTCGACAGAAACCCTCAGTGTGAAACCTTATGCCTCCAAACAAGTAGTACTATGACCATGCAATCTGATGGTGACTGATTTGTCAAAAGAAAAGAGAAACTCATAGTTTAGTTGACTGACAACCTTTATCAAAAACACAATTGCATTATAAACTTATCAAGGGTTTGATAAAAAATGGTTCACAGCAAACCGTTATCTTTCAGTATATACATAACCGCCCCCTATCTGACATTTCAGTCATTTATTTAGATTTTTCTGGAAATGTAAAGATCTGTTTTTTAAGTTTTGAATGGGAAGACCTGGTAGGTTACAATACTTACAATAGTGCAACACACCTAATGACCAGTCGTTCATTTCACAGGGACAGAAGCACATTTATCTAGTTACAAAAATAATGTCATAGTCTTGGTATATGCCTGCTTGTTAAAGCCCGTGAATTATGAGCATTTTAAAACATGGTTAACTTTTGTACTCCTCCAAACTGTCAACCAGGATTAACACCTCAAAAGCAAAACACATTTTGTTGTGCTGAAGAATCTACTGATTATTTTGTTTCTGTTCTCTGTTTTAATATGCTGACTGATAGCAGAGTTTTAATATTCAACACCACCATTAACCTTCTGTCATGGTGTGCCCTGTTATTGTTTCAGTGAGAGGAGGGATATTTCAGTTTTTAAAGTGAAATAAACAAGAATAAGGGAGCATCTGAACAGGAGCACAGCAGCTGACCTTATTGTAAGGATGAACATTGCTGTTCAGCTGTGAAGTTAAAGAAGGAAGACATTTAAGTCTTATATATCGCAACATTAATCTAAAGCAGACGTTTCCCATTTTGGTTGAGGTCATGCAATTAAATTACTACCATACGCCTAGAATTAGTAATCTAGTTTCCTTTGGTGTCTGCACAATGCAACACACGAATTTGGGTCAATAAATAATCCTATGTGTCAACTGTAATATTAATATTATTATTATTATTATTATTATTATTATTATTATTATTATTATTATTATTATTATTATTATTATTATTATTAACCTTTGCATGGGTTTAAAACAAGCCATTGGCATTTGTAGTAGGCTACCATTGATACATTTCTGTCTGATTAATTCATTCTTAATTATCGCCTATATTATGATGAATATTAAAGTTGGTTGTGTTGTTTTTCTTAATGTAAATGAACTCTTTTCATATGTAATTGTTCTTAATTTAATTGAACTTTAACACCCTTTGAACTCGCTATGATATGTAGGCTTAAATGCCCCTTTTGTTGCAATCAGCGTTTGGGATGTTATATATTATCATTAAGTCCTGTAGTCACTTTTGTAGGCTTTGTCGAACCCCACCGGACAGAATCCAGCTGTGCGTTACAAGAAATGGGTTTGAAAAAAGCTCTTTTGGCTACGGAAGGGCAGCGGCAAAGTGCTGCAGAAGGTCTGTACTAATGACTTACATCCTCAGGGCTGTGATCCCTGCTCCCTGGGGAGACCAGACAGATCACTCAAGAGGTCTCCACGCACTGGGGGAGGCGCAGGTTGGAGAGGTACAGCAGGAAGAACATCATTGAGTATGTAGAAAACATTATCCAAGTGAAATAATGGAAATTCACAGTTTTATAGACCTGAGGCCTAATCAGATTTCTTTCCTGACCTTTTAGAACAGCCGTCTGTATTGCTGGTAAGTGGTGAGAATATGTTGACCAAAAACTATTTAATTGCCCTACCTGTTTCCCACAGAGTGGCCTTGCATGACTTTCAGGAATTCCCCATGATAACACTGTGTCTTCCTGTCACATTGTTTGTTTGTTTTTTTGTTTGTTGTTGAGTTTTCTTTTTCTTTTTTTTCTTTCAGTTCAGTACCTTTGATCAGGGTTGTTTTATTTCTGGCATTAAGATAACCTTTATTTAACATTTCTAATACATATAGTATAAACATTTTTGTTTCATTAAAAGGTCTTTTGAAACATTTAGTCAAGTAAAACGTTTCTTATATATTGAAATGGGCTACAGTTAATAATCTGACCAAAAGTTAAGTGTAGGTTTAAATATAATTGTAGCCAGATGGGTAATTACCCTAAAGTTGATTTTCCAAATTATCCAAAGTTTTTTCGTTTTTTTGTATCATTAAATGCACTGAACAGGTTTGCTATAGACCTCTTTTTTAATTAAAACAAGTGTGTACACCTTGGAAGAAACTAAGGTAAGTTAGTTATTAATTTGCACATGAGTGGAGCATACACATTCCTTTCATTAAAACAATGGTTGATTAGAGACTAAATATATATGCAGACCTTAAGTGTACAGATTTGCATTGGTCTTTGCACAATGGATTATCCTATACTATATATTCTTATATATTATAAAACTCAGTCACCACTAGGCTCACACAATCACTTTAAATAAGTCCATCTACAACTGAATCCAAGCCAAGAACTGTGTATATACTGTAAAAAGGTATACCTGTCAATCACGAGACCACTATCAATAACATTTGAAGGAAAACAACTTACTTTTGAATCACTGTTACCAAGAAAGTTAAACACAATAATTGTTAAATTACTACAAGCAAACACAATTTTCTGCATGCATTTGTGAGTTAAATCAGTTTCATGTATTCATGAAAGTACATTCAAAGGTCAGAAAACTATTTTAATTCGGAGCTTTATGTCAGATTATTGCACAAAAAAGCAAATCATTTGGGAAATGTTGTAATGTTTAGTAATAATTGCTTTAATGTGGGATATTCAAGCTCCTGTAGATTTTTAGAATGCATGTATTAGATCATTTCAAAGTATCACAAACACCCCTTGTCAAATTTCAAAGGGAGAAAATGGGTAATGTGTGCACTGGTCTTTTTTTACAGCATTAGAAATGTCTTCAATGTCCTCCAACCCAGTCAATTTCGATTCCTCCCAAAGGAGCAGAAGCTTCTCAAAACACTACAACTTTTCTGGATCTGATAAAACACCAAACTGAACATGTTTATACTTAAAATCACTGTCTGTTTCTCTGCCGGTGTTATCCAGAGCAGCGGGATTTGTTTCAAGTACAATAGATAAATAATTAAAAAAAGATTGAGTATTTTTCCCATGCACTTGTTTTAGGGAAGTTATAAACATTTATTTTTAAGCATGTTTTTATTTTTAGAAACATACTTTGGATTTTATTTTGCAATTTGGCTGCGGTACTGTTTTTCCTCTACTTAATAACTGCCTATCTCCCAGTCAGTCTGGGGCAGGAAGTGAATCCCATGCATACAGACATATTCTGTCTTCATTGTTTCATTTTTTTCATACAGTTTTGCTATATGCAGCTTCAGAAAAACGTATACTTTTTGCATTTTGCATGTTTGCTTTTCAAGAATATTTGGCATATGAATATATCTTTATTTGATATATATGCATGTGAACAACAGTTTTTAAGCCAATGTAAAAGCAAGCTAACAGCAGTCACAATTAAACTGTTGTTAATGTACTCTCTATTCTACATTACAACCCCAAAGTTTAACTCCTCTGTGTGTAATGTTCCCATTACCTGCATGCTTCACTTACATATCTTGAAAGCCTGAAACTCTTTTCCATTTCATCTGCTACAAGTTACCATGTGTTAGGCCTTGCATACGATATAGTCTCTAATGTAAATAAAATGTAACTCAGCTGTAAATATATCAACCATAAGATGGATGACTCAGAGCAAGAAATGTCATTCAAACCTAGAGTGGGCCTGAACTTTAATGATTCCAATATGCGTATTTCCAATTTCAAATTGATTTTAAATAAGCGTATATACCCAGAGTTTCTTAACATATTATGATAATACAGTTAGACATTTATTTCCTAAAACAGTTCCTATCTTTTGTAATGGTATTGGTACCATTTCAAAGATCAATTTGAAATACTTTAGTTTTTTCATTCTTTTCTTTTTGCTATTACTTTATTTGTACTTGTCTCGGTTTTCTCACACTTCCCACTGCATTCTGGGATTCATCATAACCAAAGTTGCAAAAAAAATAATAATACAGACTATTTCTTTCTCCTGTGGCTCAGCTGTAGCTGTGGGGAATTTCGAATGATTTGAAAGAATGACATTGTGTTCTCACAAAAATGTTGGAAACAAATATACATCTTGAAGTCTTTTTCAGTCCAAGTGTCCTTGACCTTAGAGGGTAAATAGATGGTGGGTACAGCTTTTGTCATAGTGAGACAAGTCTGAAGTCCCAAGTGAAAGTTTAATCAGGGAATGTCTCAGTGGGATGAAACCCATCACATTCATATTGTGGTGCATTTTTGGTTTTCTAGATTGAAACTTCAGTGGGGGATTTGAGAAGTTCATTTGACTGATTTGTTTTATTGTATTATTGTTTGCTCTGTTACAAATAACTATCAAAATCAATCCAGGTTTGTGTTGTATGTGGTTGCACATGCATTGTGTAGTTCATGTGTTTTTGAACTATCATACAAATTGAGGAAATTCTGTAACCATACATCATCCTGGGCACATCTGTTGTATACTCATTCACACATGTATATACATATCAAAATTAGAGCCAAACATTTGTCAGTAAATTTTTTGATTTTAATTTTAGTAAACAAACACAAAAATAACTTTCAGCAGTTACAGAAAAACAAATCAGCTAAAACAAACCTGTGATTACCAAAATGACAGGCTGGAAATGTACTGAAAAGTACCACAAGCAGACCATGAAAGAATAATCTTTATTAAATAAGAGTCTTCTTTAAAAATTGGTCATAGCAGGCTACATCTCAGTCTCAAGCAGGGTAGATGACCTTTCTGTTTGCCAAACCGCAATGTAAAGAGGGTAAAAAATAAATTAAGTTTTAATATAATTTTAACAGGAAACCAAAGTACTCCGATTATATTTATTTTATTTGTAAAAACAAGACTTTCTACGCTATAAATGTAAGAGTAATTGTGCTTGGCCATCTTTCATTCATCTCTATGTAGTTGTATCGACAGTTGAAAGATGTTAGTTTTATTGGAATCTGTGGTGTAGGTTTAACTCCATATGCTTGTGGTCACCGGCATATTGTTTTTGGCACGCGGTGCGGCAGTACTTCAGATGTGATTTGGACGTTTGCGAGTAATGGATTGCAAACGTGCAAAAATGTTAACGTGTGGGAACAGTTACTTGGGATGTCTGTGACACCAGATCTCTTTTTTCCTTCTCCTTTCCTATGACACTGGATGGGTGATATTAGAAGATCTAAAGAAGAAAATATAAAACGTGTTCTGAGTGGAATTGTGAACCATTCATCCATTTTGCAGGTGTTCTTCTAGGTGTAATAAATGATTACCAACATTCATGTATTCATGGAATTTAGCCAAAGAGAGGCTAACTGAAGTATAGACAGGTGGATATAAACCAAAGAACACCACTATTACACCAGCACAGTTGTGTAATGGTATTCATTTGTAAACTGGATGTAATACCCATACACATTTATGAGACAAGATCAATTCCATGCAGTGAAATGTGAAAGATCATATCAGTGTAATGTATTGGCTTGATCCCATGACAGAATATTACACTCTCTTATTTTATGTAAATATTTACATGCATATTCTGTTCAGCATACTAACAAGATTTTTTGTTTTGTTTAGTTTTTTTTAGCTTTTTGGAGCCTACTATACGAAATACATGCCTTATTTTCCTCTTACATACACACAGTGAAAGCATTCCAGAATTAGTGATCGGATAATTTGTGCACCATTGAACCTAACAACATTTAAAATATCAAATTACTTTATATTCCAGTTTTCAGTTAATATTGTTATAACTTGGGTTCAGCTGTAATGGACATTCCTTACATCTGTGTCAGATACCCTGACAGGAGACATTATTGTCAGAGACGGTGGCCCCTTAATAAACACAAGCTGAAAAACGTTCACCTAAGAGCAAACATTTTTTATGTTTTCCTTGCAAATACATTTCAACAGCTTAATTATAGTTGCTACCACTTGTACTGAAGACTCACACAGCCTTCTCAGCTATCATGAACCTGATCATTGCTTCCCACAATGCCTTCGAAACCTCAGTTTTCAGGTCCGTGCTGATTCCTGCTCAGAGGTCACTTTGATTCCCTGGAGCTGGCTGCTCCACGGATTGATATCTGCCAAGAGATTCTCTCAGCGGTTAGCATAAAGAATTCGTGCTTAGGAAATACAATTCCCAGGAGTGGTCCGATGTTACCAATGCTTTAGCTATAGTTTAAACTTCAAATATATAACCAATGAGTTCCTTTTAGAATCTAAATTTGCCTCAGTATTCAATTTATTTTTCAGTAAGAAAAAGGTGTGCCCAACTGCTTTCAATAACCACCAGTATGTTTTATGCAATTTGAAATACTACAATAGGGGCACCACACCTGGCATATCTGGGAGAAGCCCAGGTATTTATACAGGGGTCTTGTAGGGAGGCGCTGTGTTTTTAATCAATTAAATATTTCTCTCACATCTGTATAGCTAATCATTGCTATGGACCTTTTTAATTTCTGGTCCATCAATAAATATGCATTGGATTACCATTATCCATATGTGCATAAAACAAAAAAGTACTTCACATTCATTACAAAAAAATTGTTCCATGTTTTTATAAATATATGTGTATAACAATATAAACTATGGAAAACCATATTAAAAGTGGTCTTTCAAGTTTTTTATATTCTCCAGTCTCGGACGACAGGAAAGGGGGGCTTTCTTAGTGTCTGCTGTACATATTAACTCACTAATCAAAGAGACATGCAGCAGATCTGTTTTATAAACTGAGATGAAACCTCAAGACAACGTATTGTAGACAGTATGCATTCTCTGTGTTGTTTTATGTTCGGTTATCTAAGAGTCATCAAAGTAACAGCAGAGCGTAAGTCATATTCGGGTAAAAAGATCATAGTGTGTTTCATATGGCAGTCAGTAAATTGTAATGTTCCTGATTTTAATTGCACATCTTTATATATGTACTCCGGATAAAATAGTTCAGTTGAAAAAAAGCATATGTAGATTGCACGATATGGAACAATTATAGTATATGCAGTATTTTATTTTCAAAGACAGAAAAATAGTTAAATAACATTAAGATGCATTGCTTTTGTATAGTATTTCAGTAGCACATGCAGTGTTGAAATCAGTAATTCATTAGTGGATCCTTCTGCTGATTTTGTGATTATACAGCCGGCCTTCAATATTGCAGTGAACAGGAGATGGGATACTGGGCCTTTCCAAGTAAAACTTACTTAAAATAACATAGATCACAGAAAATTCCATTGCTTGTGTTTGGTGCCAGCAAAGTATGGCTGAACTGAGGTGAAGAGTGTGGATTCATTCTGACATTGTGTCTCTGTGTCATGTGTGTTCTATTAATTAATTAAATGATTAATTAATACATTAATTCCACAAAATGTCCAGTTTACTTGTAATTTTTGTACTTTTTTCTAATTGGCTAATCTTGCTTGAATCTTGGTTTGGCAGAATTGATCTAATAGGAGGTTTAATACTTACTAGCATTAATTGGTATTGTTTTTGATGTTGTTGTGGTTGTAGTTTATTCATGGACCTTTGCTGACTTTAATGGAAATGGTGAATTTGATATCTGTGAAGGGATAAGGGAAGGACAATGGGGTTTAATGGCTGTGGAAGTGAGCAGGCACCCAGAAAGGCCTGGAGAATATCAGTCAGGTCCAGTTAAGTCTTCTGGTGCAGCGTTCCTTAACCTTTTCAAGTCACACCTCCATAACATAAAACTTTGTGCAGAAAACGTTTGGTTCTCGTTAGAATTGGGTAAATGTTATTTGGGCCTAAATGTATCCTCCCGATGTAATACAATTGTGTATTCCATCAAGTCTCTCCATCCTGCATTAACTGCAAATTTATATTTACTGTATTTATTATTTAAAACACAGAAATATTGAATCTTGATTTTTGTTTTCAACAGGCATTGTCAACTTAATTAATCTCTTCTCCAACAGATTTGTATTCATTCCACACCTTGAATACGAAAGAAGTGGTACCTGTTTTTGTTTCTGTCCTGTGGGGACGCGCAGCATAATTGATTCGTTAGTGCATTGCAACGCTCCTGTGGTTACTTGGCCTTTTACTGTGAGGAACACTGATGTCATTGAAAGATGTTAACACAACAACAGGTGTTTGGTTATCTGCTCCCCTATTCAATTATAAACCTACGAGGACTTCTTTAGTTACGTTTTAATTGCCTATTCTGTAGCCTGTACCATTGTGAAACTTTTCCCATGTATTCACAAATGATCTTTTTGCTGCCAAAGTAGTTTAGAAACTTCTCAACTCAGAACACTGAGATCTGATAAACCAGCTCACCGTTCCAAAAAATACACAGATATTCATAGGCATTGTTGATGGAAGTACAAAAGTGGGGACCTTCTTTCTACAGAGTGACATTTGATAGATTTTAATTACAAATGCATGTATTTTATTCTTATAGAGAGGGGGACATATTAATATGACAAACAGCCTGGTATTCACCAAACGATGCTCCATATCCCAGTAATTTATCTCAGAGTGCATTCATATTTATGAAGTGAGCATGTGTCAAGTCATGAGCTGTTAATTCTCTGTTATTCTAACTGATTAAACGAGAAAAATGCACCAGCATTATTTTGATAGTATTTTGAAACAGCTTGCTTTTACACTCTTAATAGACACAGAAGAGTGACAACACTGAGAACAAAATTCCCTTGAAAGCTAATTTATATATTTGTCTTTTGTAATGCCTGCAGTAACTCTTTGCACACTTAGACAGAGCACACAGGTTAATAATGATTTATGTTTCATTTCTTGGCTTCGTTCATTTGAATGCTATTAAAGATGTAATTTGCAAACTCCATCAAAAGCTCATATGTTTTAGATTTTCAGTCAAGAGGGCTTACAAGTAAGTACTGAAAAGCGTCCCAGAAAATGCATTATAATACCCCCCGACTGAATTAAAAGTTCTGTAATGAGTTTGTGGGCTCCCTCTTAACAACCCCAGTTCATCCACAGGGGCTTTCGGGGGCCGTGGAATCTAACCAAGCCATTTTTGTTTGGTTTGTACTGTATTTTTCTGGGTTGAGCATTTCTAGACAAAAGGATTTCATTAATCTGTTTGAAACCCATGAAAAGAAAGACCATAATAACAGTAAACAATGTCATGGTTTGGAAAAGCTGCCGACTACTAATTTTCTGGATCACAGCTCAGAACATAAATATATATATTGAATGTTGATTCCTTAGAAAAATATTCCCCATTGGGATAACTATACTATAAACTTGATTTGTTCAATTTGTTCCACCTCCTTAATACTATACAGACGCACTTTAATTACACACTACACAAAAAGTTGATTTGCTCACACTATCATTCCAATTTGTGAAGTAAGGTATGTTTGGTTATACAGTGGTGATCTCGGTCATCATGTAAAAGATGAGATCACCCTGGTTACAGACATATGTATTTCATATGTGTAAATGCACAATAAACAGTGAAAAACCTCTATGATGGTTGCCAAAGCTAAGCCCTTTTGGACTTTTAGTTTTCTCCATATAGAAGAGGAACGTGGTGTCAAATTGAATGTTGAAAGCCAGGCCTTAATCTGGAAGATAATTAGCATTCATATCAATATATGATTATTCAATGATCATGGCTAATATCCTCTAAGACTATAAGTCTGAAAAGTCAGTATTTGAATAACATAAATCATACTTTCTTGATACATAACAGAGGCATAACTGTTTTCTTTAACTCAAATTAATTTCCTGTATATTCAATATACAGTGGCTCCATCGTTTCTGAGGAAATCCAACTTACATTTGACCCCAGTCCCTCGATGTCCAAGTGAGGAGAATTAAGTGATTATTTCTCTTCCTTTTTGCGTTAATTCTGCTTTTGATTTGAAGGATAAAGCCATTGCTGGGGTTAAGTGGGAGTTTTATTCTATTATCGTTCAGAAAGTAAACTCGAGATTCTCTAAACAATAATAGTGGAGGGCGGCCGTAAAATGGACTTGGCATTAATCTCCCGACTGATAAATGATCCAGAAAATGTATATAAAATGGCCACAAAAGATGTTTACAGTAGTACTTAAGACTCCAGAGGCTGAAACAGTAGACTGAGAATAGTATGAAAGTTATTGTTTTCACTGCTGGTTTAAGATGTTTTTTCTGAGTTTCCTAGAGCCCCCATATGTGTGGCTTTAATCTGTAGTCATATGTCTGCTGTACATTGCAGCACTGATGCTTTTTTTTTTTTACAATAGTGATGAAAGGTATGAATTTACCTTAGATCAAATGCTTCAAACTCTGCGGTCGTACATTTTTGCTGAAACAGTCCTTCTGGGTGACCTCCGGGAACACGTTAAATAGGGTAAAGCTGAATACTTGACAGGAGAAATAATGTGTTTGACAAGCCATCATTAACATCATAACCAGTCACTTATGCAGTAATGGTCAGAATTAAATTAAATTGCTGGAATATGGAAATACTTTTACAAATCGTAAGTCCTAAGAATATAAAATGTAAATAAGCTGTAACCCTTTTATTGAAACACAGACAGACATTTTTATTACATTTACATTTAATGTTGAGATGGCATACACTTGTAGTATTTTGTTCTGTTCCTTAAGACTCAGAGATTGTTCTTTGCTTTTGTCTACTGAAGATAGTTACAGTATCAATATGGATTCAGTAAAAAAAAAAGTCCAACAAAGCAATACATGTTTCAGATTTAACATATACCAGCAATCCAACACCCAGTGTAACAGTTACAGATCAAGTAACATCAGAAGCAAACAAAAGAAAAAAAAACATATTTTTAGTCACAGGGCGAGCAATCCCTGTACTCCATGAACAAAAGACATACTGTTTGGACATAAAACACATTTTGTTCCTTAAGAGACCAAAATGCTCAGCTATCAGCATGGGACTATGAGTATTGATGTATGAAGGCTAGGAATTTGGGAGTTAAAAAACAGTCCAGCCTGAGATATCTGATGTGATAGGTGTGAGGAACTTCAAACTGTCAAGACAAATAATCATTACATCCCCCTCTGAGCATCCCAACTCATTTTGTATTGCCATATGTTTTAATCAAAGCTTGGGTGTGTTTCTCAGAGAAAATCATTTGATAAAATCTCCATCCAAATGGCTCTTGTCCTTGAAACATTTCTGTAAATACTGGAATTACCAGGTTGTGCCTTGTGTCTTGAAACCTCCTGACCACCTTTACTACCTTGTTCAAAATGTTCTCACTGGGGGAAAAGGGGAAGATTTCTGACACCTATAGTATTATGTTTTCAGATTAGTTACATAGCTTATAGAATGACGCAAGTGTGGCACATGGTTTCTCTTCTTCGCAGAACGAACATAGACATATTAAAGAGATGCTGTACATCATCCAATGCCTTTCTTTGTATACTTACATGTTATTATTAATATCTCTTAATGGTGTAACCTATGCATCTCCAGCTGTTAATGTTATTTTTAAGTTTATTTATAAAGCTAGGTCAGAGCTTATGCCATTCATTTATTTCTTAAAAGGAGGTTTAACATATTGAAGAAGAGCTCCTAAGTGATTCACTACAGTACATTGGCAAATCTCCAACACACTGATTGAAGGGGTTTGGTTACAGATGCTGAATCTATATCTCTTTTTTCCAGGGGGTTTTTGTTTTTAGTTTTTTTTGCTTGACAACTATGAATGGCAAAGTCTAAAACACCCTGCAATCTCACTGAGCCCTACATTAAACTGTTTACAACAACGCTGGGGAGTACTTGACTGCTAAGTTAGAACAAGTGTAACACACAAGCCAACAGGATTGAAGGTAAACGTACTTCAGAGACTTTGTGAATGGAGACAATTAATGACTGGATTGCAAACTCCATTGATGCTAAACAGCCAGACAGTACGTTTGACATCATGACAATGAAAATTCCACATGACATATAATACTTTTTAAAACTGCAGACAAAACCACAATTGTCTTATTTATACAGTTTTATAAATATGTTTCTACTTTTGAAAATCTGCTCACCCTACTGAACTTCGTAATCATATTGTTTTTTTAGTAAGAACATATCCATCCTTTATTCATAGTATTAGGAAGTGCTTAACGGTGTACGTACAAACTTTGAAAAGTAATCATGTGTTTAAAGCACAATAAGTTATGTTAAGCTTTGCAGACTCTCCCCTGATTGGACGCTTTCAGTGGAAGAGTAGCACTGAGTCACAGGCTGTCGGAGGGGGTGGAAACAAGGTGCATCAGTGGGTGGGGTTCAAGTGTCACTCCAAACTCACTTGACCAATGGAAACATGTCAAATGCGCTTCACTGTCAACCCGGCCTACACGCTAGTAATGTGACAAAATATACAGAAAAATAAAAATGTAAACACAAAAAAAAGAAGCAAAAGGAGCGTAACCAAATTTAGATAAAAACACAGGAATTGAATGGCGTTATCAAATATTTTCGGCAATTTTTTTTATTCACATTTGAAGTAAGTTTTGCTCACATTTCAAAATTATGTATTTGCAACTTTTATGTTTTTCTTTCAATATAATTTTTCTTTGCAATACTAATCATTTTGCTCTCGATTCCAAAACCTTTGCTTATTAATATTGGCACAAATATAACACAGAGCCCTGCATACACTTTCTTCTTTTTTTAACTTAATACTTTATTCAAAATTTGAGTGCTAAAACAAAATACTTTTAAGGGTCAGATCATTTACAGTACATGCCAGCAAAAACTAAATACTTTATTCACAACTTGAGTGTTAAAACAAAATAATTTTAAGAGTAAGATCATTTACAGTACATGTCAGCAAAAACTAAATACAAAAAAATTTAATATTTTGATTGCATAAGTATTCAGACCCCTCAACTCAATTTATGGTGGAAGCACCTTTGGCAGCAATTAGACTTTTCATGTAAGTCTCTTCCAACTTTGCACACTGGTTTGGTGTCATATTTTTAAACTCTTCTTGGCAGATTTGCTCGAGCTCTTTCAAGTTGCTTGGGGATCGTTCTATGCAGGCTTTGAGTTGGATTTTGTTTTAGTAATGTCTTCCTTCTTGCCACCCAGCCATACAGGCCAGTTTTGTCAGTTGAACTCTGCAGCTCTTTCTGGGTCCATTTCTTGATGATTGAGTACTCACAGGGATATTCAGAGACTTTGATATTTTGTCTGTATCCTTTTCCTGACCTGTGCTTTTCGGTGAATTTATCCCTGACTTGTTTTGAAAGCTCCTCGGTCTTCATGGTTGAGTCTTTGCTTGAAATCCACTACCTAACCAAGCAACCTCACAGAAACGGGTGTTTTTATAATGAAATTATGAGAACCACTATTATTGCGCATAGACAGAGGCCATTCAACTAATTGTGTGCAAGGCATTTGCAAGGCACTGTAATTCATACAACGGAAAGAAAAGTTTGTGTAATATGTATTCTCTATAGATTTTTTGAAATGGAAGATAAAACATATAAAAATGCCATTCATGCGTTAAGAAAAGACCGGGGGACTGGATTTATTTAGGAGATTAAAGGCAGTTTGCAAACTGATGTGGCACAATCAGTGATAAGAATTTACTGTTGAATTTGCTTCTGCATTAGATGTGTTTAAAAGGAGACATTCTCGAACGCATAGGGGTACCTGCAGGGAAATGGCTTCCACACGGGAGGAGGATACATATCTCCTGAGTGTGGGTTGTGAACGTCTTCTGTGTAGGAGCTCATTAAAGTGTTTGGAGGCTGCAGGCTTATCAATATACAAACAATGAGTCAACAAAAAAACTTTAAAGGCACTAGTACTGATACAGACGTGCACAAAGGTCACAGTCAGGGTGCTTTTGTGTCTTCCAAGGAATCTTGGCCGCATCTTGCCTTTAGTGCAGCTGGCGCAAGTACAAACGTGTCAATGTGTGTATTAAATGTACAGTGTGTAGCTCTGTGTAGCCTTAATGTCTTTTATTCAAGATGATTGTTCCCCCTATCTGCACTTCACCCCTTACTAAGAATGTCTCTTTCCTTGGGTTTCAGGACAATCCCTCTTTAAAACAGACTAATCAGTTGCGTTCTCTACCCTACAGCTATTCTTGACAGCTTCCCACTGAATAAACTACGTCATCCTTACTCTTGAAATTAAACAGGACATGTTTTATATTATCATTAGTATACATTAGTATACGTAGTTACAGTACACTAGCACACTTAATTTTTCATTTCCTTTCCTTTAATTTTAAAACACAACTGATGATGTGTGTGATTTTACATATATTTGGTTTTCATTTGAAAAACTTGTCAAAATGCATGTATTAATATGCATTTTCCCTATTTAGTGGAGCAGCTTTATGCACTAAACACTGAGTTTCATCTACTGCTAAACCAGCCAAGTCCGCCATTTGTAGATCTTCATCATAACACTTCTAGCAAGACTTGTGAAATCCCGTCAGCATTGTAAATCTGCCACCCAAAACACAGAATGCAATGCTGGTATCCATCTTGTTTGTACGGCTGAGTGGCAAAACTCACTGTACCATGGGCCACCGTGTAAGTAATTTTGTTTGAGTTGGCACCATGTGTGTAACCTGCGTCAGCCATTCCTCAGCACAGCTCGATGCATTCTCAAAAACTGCAATCATACGTTTCCTAGTGTGTATTGGAGAAGCACATCCGTTTGATGAGTTTGAACAGTTTGTCTTGCACTGCCCACTGATATTTGAATTGGGGCAGTTCAAGATTGGTAAGGGAGGTTTGTGAAACCAACCATTACATCCATAAAACATTTACCGCCACAGAAAGTTTGCACCTGCCTTTGCTAATGAGACAATTACACTATTAAGTTGTAAATATAATTTGACGCTGAAAATGAGTGGTACCAGTGTACAATTCATGTTAACTTGTTTATGTCCCCACTTAAATTATGCTTAGTAAACATGTCACAGCAAATCGCTTTGACTTGGCATTTACGGAGAAAAGCGGATTTTATTCTCTGAGGAAAATAAAAATGGAAAATGTAATTCCTCTCAACATGTTGGAGGCAGTCCAATGGGAATGGTCGACGTTGTAAAACACATGCAGGGATTTATTTGTAGTGCTGTGAAATGACCAAGCCTGCATTCCCTGAAGTTAAAACATATAGCTTAATTCAGAAGGTTCACACATTCTCAAAGATAAATAGAAAGCAGTCTGTTTTATGTTATTTTTCCAAGTGGCGTTATGTCACATCACAGAAAGGGTGTACAGAGAGCACAGATGATTTACACACACATGAATTGTGAAAAGAGCAGCAGGTAATACTGCATCATTTTAAGCTACATCTGTATCAATCTGTTTGTCTATTCATCAGTGTCTGTGTGTGTGTGTGTAAAGAAGGTGAGAGAGAGATTTATATTATCTCTATTCCATAAAGAAAACTATGCTGTGTGTATATACACTACCAGTCAAAAGTTTTAGAACACCTACATTTTATCCAGTTTTTATTGAGATTTACCCAGTTTAATGTCTCAATGTACTCAGAAATTAAAGCATAGAAAAATAAACAATTGGAGATAAAAAAGAAATCATGGAATTGTTTTGTTTAACAAAATGTAACCCCTTAAACTGACAAACCCCTCTGGTACCCTTAAAAGGGCACCAAATCCATGTGCGTCTTTTAATCCCATGTGTACTCTTCACTGTTGTGTTGTTTGCCAAGTGTTTGGTATCCCATGAAAGCTGAGACTCTCAGCTTTCTAACGATGGGAAGCATTCTCTGATGTGAAAAATGTGGTTTTTATACTCCTCCCCCCCCCCCACATTTACACCCCCCCCCCTCCCATGCTGAAATGGGGGTGTGGGAGGATACTTGGTTCGAGTAGGAATACAAAATCGCCGAAAATATTGACAATTATGACATATTCTGGAACCAGACGGTCTACTGATCAAAACAAGACCATCCACGTTTTGGTAGAAGCAACACACACCTGTGGAGAGCTCAAAATGTCAGGGTGGTAAACAGTGTACCAATACACAACGATTTTGCATAATTGGATCTGAACTTCTCTGTGTTTGATAGAACATCAAATAATATATACTGGATTAATCTGAACAAAACAAGCCTGAAACTGAGTGATCTGTGACCGTCTGAATGAGACCCCCCCACCAAATGTAACACGCTGGTAGCCAAAAGAATAAACTTTCAAACGATGTGCGCATTGCTGGAATACAGTGTAACTTCTATGCACAGGACCTGTGCCTAACACTGCCAAATAATGCTTAAGAGGGTGTAGTAACACAGTATATAACTCTGAAATGCACATTTTGTTTCAGTTTTTGGGAACCTAATCTTTTTTTTTAACCTCTGGCAGTTTACAGCTTACCTTTGTACCATTTCAGGTTATTCACTGGGCTTGAACTGCTTAAATTTCAATACAAACTGGGAAAATGGGGGTGTTCTAAAACTTTTGACTGGTAGTGTATCCTGTAAAAACTTAATCCTAAAACTAAGTCAATTTTTGTTTTTTCAATCCAACCCTAAATTAATCCTCAGATTTAGTCTGTTTTCCATTTGGCTAATGCTAGTTTTAGATACTCTAGACTACCTTTAGATATGTATTTCTATTGGATAAACTCAAACACAATGGCAATAAATTCTAGATTTGTGTAGTTTAAAAATGTGGTGATGGTCTTTTTTTTTTTCTTAGCAGACATTGTTTGTAGATATGCATTTGAGTCAGATATTAGACATAACAAAAACTAAACCTTATCTGTAATGTCAATCGAAGGTGTTTTTGTAATCTTATATTTAGTACTGTGTCGTATATTTGTAATATTTTTAAAATACACGTATTTGTATTTGGACATATATTTAAAATATGTGCCTATATTATAAATATATGGCTCTTCCTTATAATTACATCTCTGGAAAGTGAGAAGACTTGGCAACAATGGATCTGTGACCTGTGACTGAACTTAGTAATGCTAATAGAAGGGTTCTGAAATATCATATATATTGTATGTGAGCCATTATAGGTCCCATGGATACATTATGTATGTATTTTTGGCAACACGTCATATCATTTTTCTTTCTTGTTTTACTTTTTAACAAAAGTAGTTCTTCCAATAAACAAAGTAATATGATCATACCTTCTATTGCCAAATGCACAGTGTAGGAATGACGTTAGAGTGGGGGGGTTCATTCCATTTTTAAATTATTACTGTTTATTTTTAAAATGTATAGTTCTGCACCCTCAATATTAAGAGGGCAACATCAGTACAGCCAGTGCACTTCTGTACAACATGTAAGTGATTTGATTTCTGCTATGGTCTCTGCCTCTGTGCTGATGGATCGAAAGCTGACCAGGACTGGTTGATTAGTGTTGCAGACAGTTTCAGACTAGGGTTTGGAGTACATATGCATTTCATTTTCAGAGCCCAAGAGTAAACAAACTTCAGACAGATTGTTATATAAAACACTAAGTAAGGCTATTAGACTGCCTTTTACAGACAATCGAAATAGAGGAGTAGGAACGCTGAAAATGATGAGGCAGTGCCAGTCAGAGTAAAGTACTTCACTCTCCCATGCACTGAGACAATTCACACAATGATGACGTGAGGAGAGGATTATTTCCTGCTTCCCAAGCTGAATAAATGTAAGGCATCAGACCATTGTTTCATTTTTGGAAGTATATAGCGGTTTCGTTTGTTTCTTCTTCTTTCATTTTCTTTTTCACAAACCAGTCCTGTGAAAAGCAGATGCTACATTTCTAAATTTCTAGAGACACATCTGTATCAAGACAAACAAACTGTACACACACAGGAAAAGAACAAGATAAAGTCTCATTCATACGATCTGGGGAGTGATTGTTTTTTTGAGCTGCAGGGAAAGAGTCACAATTATTTCTCTAACTTTTTTTAGCTACTTCTTATGACATCTGTGTAGCATATTTAACTTTTCTTCTATTTGGACTCATAATGAGGATTGACGGCAAAGTGTAGAGATGTTTGCCATTTGTTAGTACTGTATTCAGAACCATTTCCTATGCCTTGAACACAGGAACATTCACTTCAACTGTTTCATCAGGGTGTAGAATGTAAGTGCAATATAACCGATAACAGTGCAGTAACATAAACTCGGGCACCATTAAAATAAAATAAAAATTGGTAAAAAATTGCTACCTTTGGGACCTGGACCCCAGCTGAGGT
The DNA here is from genome assembly GCF_036373705.1 of Amia ocellicauda. Classification (NCBI taxonomy): domain Eukaryota; kingdom Metazoa; phylum Chordata; class Actinopteri; order Amiiformes; family Amiidae; genus Amia; species Amia ocellicauda. The sequence goes on from NC_089869.1 coordinate 15,089,898, forward strand.
TGAAGGGAAAAAAGCTCCAGAGGAAGACTTGCTTTTTCCTTAACAGTGGTGTAATCTAATGAAAATATAGATGTAATGTAATTATATGCTGCTTTTCATGGATTCATTCTCTAATTTGTTTGACAAGGCAAGGGTGATTCAAGCACATAGTCTAGAGCAGTCTACTTCTCCGAAAATAAGCCCATGCCACACACTGTACATGTTTAACAATAGAGATTGTGGGCAGAAAGTAAGCTGATCCAAAGCATGTTTTTGTGTGTGTACGTTTCCCAAAAGCGTATCCACAGTAGATGAAGGCGCCAATTTAACCCTTACGCTTTGTAAAATATTCTGTGTAGTTGTATTGCAGGGAAATGTTGATCCCTTTACCTCAGAGATGCCGCGATAGAGAGGTGAACAGCTCTCGTTTTCAGAAGGTCTAATTAAATTAGCTTTAATTAAACTTGGAGTCTGTCAAAGCTCCTGCTGTGTGTTAATTTCATAACAGAGCTGTGTGGGACGTGGATCGAATAACACGGTGCTTTGAAGGTATGGGAGAGTTTCTGAATGATGCATCACGCTTTCATCCAAGTCCCCAATGATCTCATACATCTCAGCAGTGCAGGGCTGTAGGATTGGGAGGTTGGCGCCAAGCCTGGTGTCTATGAGCAACATCTCAAGATCAATCTGTGCACATGCAGGTCTACCCTCACACATGGACAGGGTAACGCTAGTCTGGAACTGGGCTGCTGCTTTCATTGTGCTTTGAAACATCTTCCAGTTAACATGCGTGGCCTCGTTGTGCCTCGTGAGTGCCTTGTTCATGCATTACAGCAGTCTGAGTCATTTTACCTGAAAGGACTGTTTAGGATGATGTGTTATGAATACTGACAGACTGGAGGAAAACATGTCATTTTATGGAAGAATAAGTTTAAAAAGAAATACATGCTTTTGATCTGTTGAAAAGATAAGAAAGCGTTTTTTTCTATCTATATCTGTTGTTCATCTTTTTCCAGTTGTTGTTCCAAACTCATTCGTGGTTAATCACATGCGTCATTCTTAAATTAGTTCATACGTATTATTTTACCTCAGTAATGCGAGTAGAAGACGTAATCACATTTAGATACATATTACTGTGTGGTTTGCACTTTTGGATTTCTTTTATTTTTATAACATATGCATGGTACACACAATAGTAAACCCTGAAATTGCCACACTGTGTGAAGAACAGATTAGACAGAAGACAGATTAACAAAGTAGTCAAAGTTGCAGGGAGTCCCGTGTGAGTATACACAGGCAGTGCTGAAAAAAGCTTGCCTCGAGGTGTCAGCTGATAATACCACCGTTAATTTGTGATCATTTATCACAGAACCGTGAAAGACCGAGGATAAGCAGCATTGGTTTTTAACAAAAAAGAATAGGGTTAAAGCACACGCTCCCTGCAACTAATTAAGTTCTCTTGTCAATCAGTTCCCATATTTTCACTTTGACATCACAGAAAGCACAAACAGCCAGTATGATGAATATACAGTCTAGTCCACACCTACAAACAAATGCTTTACACTGTGAGTTGAAGAGCGCTGTATGTAGATTGTGATTAACAGCCATCATATCCTTGACACAGAAGCAATGCTCAGTTTCTTACACTAGGTGTCGCTTAAGTATAATTGTTTTTTAGTTTTGTTGTTTTTGGTCCCCTGCAAAAATATTCCCCCATAAATGTATGACAAGATGCACATAGTGTGTATGCTACAAAATCTGTTTCGTCTTTCCTGGGTTGAACACTTGAATGGTCTTATTGAATATTCTTCAAAGCATTAAGTCACCGGATGTTGCGAGGGAGAGCGAGGAAATTGAAGAACGTGTTTCTTTTTCTGTAGAGAATGGAAAACGAAGTGAATGAAAAAAATATATGATCTGGAATACTTAATATGTGTGCTGAGTGAATACATATGTACTGTACCTCAGAAAGGCCCAGAGCTCATAGATATCTATCAAATAAAGCCTCCCTAATGGCCAAAAACACTTTATAGACATTGGTAATTCCCTCTGTGTACATTCGTTCTGGTTAACTGGCTTCAGGTTCAACCCAAAGGTTATTTGCCTTAACTACTATAAAAAAAAATACTCTATCATATGAGTAAAACGTTTCTAATTAATGCAAATTATTGTACAACTTAAAGACTCATTTATTTATTTTTTCACAAAACTGGATTTGTGTCTCAAAAAAAGCAAATATTAGATTATTAAATTGTTACTGTTCATTTGTATTTTAATTATGTGTGTTTTAGATCAAGGTCATATATTCAGTGGTGATATATAGAGATTTTTAGGAAGACATATCTTGTTGTATGTCAAGGGCTGTTTATCCTCCCTCCATGTTATTATAATATTTACATGTAGAAGATAGAGACAGGGAATGTTTCTGCCCACCAGATAACACTGCCATTGTGAACAAGATTAAAGGGCCCTTTTTTTTATGTTGAGCGATCGCAGACCTGCACGGGAGACAAAATTGAAAGGTAATTGTGTGGGAGAAGGGAACAGAGTGCAACTTAAAATTAGGCATTGACCCAAAACCATATCCGTGTCTGTACGTCTTCAAATTATAACCAAGTCCCTGCCTCTTAAACCCGTGCATTGCATAGGTTATAGAAGGTTTCTGTACTGCATCACTTTTCCTTTATGCATTTTTAATACGTTTAAAAGGTTTTTTATGGAAAACGTATGTAGTTTGATGCTTATAGTACAAAGCAGCATTTATATCTTTTTTAATTCGGTTATATATAAGGTATATAAGTTTTGCTTGGCACATAGAACAGAAGTTAATTTTTTGTATTCCTTTTCAGGTCATTTTCAGGACATAGCTAGTGCACATCACATCTACTTCATTGTAGCAGAGTGAATTAAGAGTGAAAAACAGTGTTAGATATAGAAAACCCAGTTACACTAGATAGCATAGGTCATCTGAGTAGGATTCTGTATTTATGGTTATGGAATAGAGGAGCACTTTGTTCAGCCTCTCCCTGCTTCTGCCCTTCCTGTATTTCTAGGCATTACCAAACCCTGAACTCGCTGACTTGCTAGTTTCTCCTGTTAGGCCGGGGCAGTACATTGTCCCTATGGAAGCCTTTTTTTTTCCTCTCTATCCAAACCAAAGTGTTTTTCCACCACATGGAAACAAGATAAATATACTTATATCTGATGTATTGTGTGTAGATAAGCAAATATCTTTCGAGTTAATGTGGCATTTGTAAGTCTGTATGTCATGGATTTGGGTTTCTCCCACATAGGAATCCATCACACTACATTCATGTTTAGACTAGTAAAGGGAGAACAGTGAGGATATTTTCATTAATAAGGAGATCATCAGAACCTACAGCATTAATGCTTGTTGTAAAATATGTTTAAATAAAGAAAACGTCAGACAACACTGTGGACAATAAAATCAAATTGTGACTGTCCTCAGCAGCTGTTGATTGTTCTCTTTAAAATGTGAAAAAACATTATGTACATAAATTTTACTCTGAAGTTTTGGTTACAATTTAAGGTAACACAAATATATGATTTAAAAGCAGGAAAACAGAGACGGTTCACCACTGGTATGTATCTTTCCATTTGCATTCAATTAAGAGAAGTTGATTCTGACATACGAAGTCAGATTTTTCTACAGATCTTGTTTTTTTAGTTTTTGTTCCACTGGATACATTAACAGTGTTATAATTGAATGCTGTTTTGAGTGGGAGGAGAAATATGGTACTTTTATTGGAGAATTAACTCTCAATTGCACGGTAATCAGACATTGTTTGCTGACTTTTTCCTCAGGAATAAATCATTATTTACCATAGTCTTTCTGTTTGTTGTTGTATTTTTATTCCCCAGCTCTGAGGGAAGTCTCCAAGTAGTGCAGCCCTTAAAAGGAGTGAGAAGTGGGTGGTCTATACCAAGTGGAATGTGTAACGCAGCCTGTCGTTTGAAATGACATTTTCAATAGCGTTGTTTTTTCAGCAAGATCAAGTTAATTTTATGCACTGAAGAATAAGTGTGGAACACCTGAATCTTCCTGTTTAATCTCCGCAATAAATATTACCGCGCCATCCATAATATAAACACGTCCCAGCAGTATTTAGGAGCGTAGCATTTATTTGGCCTGCTATCATTTACATCTTCTTGAAAACCTGGCTTTGACATAGCTTCTCTTCCATTGCCTTTAGATAGGGTTTCATAGCCTTTGACAGGGTGTTATGTCTTTGGCATCTCAAGCATGAGGTATGAATTGGACACATTGCTAGAGAAATGCTTGGTAGCATCAGGAGAAAGAGAGAGTTCTGATTCTTTGGCTGTAATCTGATTCTTTAATAATTTGCAAAGGTAAAGATGTATGTGGTAAGGGAGGAAAAAAGGTGCCAAGGGGTTGTACTTGATATCTCTACAGCATTTATTTTAAATACTAACATCCTTCCATTTTGGCCTCAACAGGAACAACTGTCTATCAGAAACATATAATCCCGTTAACTGTTAATCATCAGTTCGGCTTGTGATGGTTTTATTCTACAGGAAGCACAACATAGGGCCATATCTGATGCATTAAGATTTTGCACAAGAGGTGCTGTTGTGTTTCATACTTCTCAGGTATCTATTTCAAGGGAATAATAAAGACAAAAAGGGATATGCAGTAGATATCAAATAAATGAGGAATTTTAAGTAGCTCATATTTTGAATGTTAGTATGAATTTCCATGGATTCATGTTCCATTTAGAGACACACAAAGAGTAGTAGCAAGGGATTAAAGGATTGAAACCCCCGATGTGTACAAATGTGCGACTGCTGTCCTGCTCAGGGTCTGAAGAATAGTTCCCACAGAGTCTTCACAGTCCGTTGCCAAACTGTAAATATTACACCAAGCCAAAATAGATACAGGGCTGAGAATGCCTGGCTTGCCTCAGAGTCACACATCATTTTGGTTTGGTCCCAAAATGTACCACATGTTTAGGAGAAGTTAAAGATCTGTACCATGCCAGGGACTGTAATGCTTCACGCTACACTTGTATTGCATGCCCGTCTGTGGGTTTGCCCAGCGGCACTCTAGCCTTGAATTGGGACAAAAATTAATCGTGTGGCAATGCAACTAGGTATCATCCACTGAAACGGTTTAGATTGCACTTGCACTCCACATTACTACTGGGCAAAATTAAATTAATTTACCGTAAATGATAACACAAAGAACATTTTGATTCCCCGGCACAACTTATTTTCACACATTGTTCACTTCCAAGCAGGGGTTGTCTTTCGAGCTCTGGTGTGCACTTTGTTCCGAACGTAACTTTTCTTTCCTATCCCAGAGTCCCAGCTGTTCTGAGGACTTAATAAAAGTAATAAAAGAAGGATTAAGACAAGAAAAAAAGTAAATAAGGATTGCCCTAGGTATATGACCACCAATCTTTGTTTAATTGCTCTGGTCTGCAGTTTAATTAAGTAGAAATATTTTTGTCTCAAACAGCCAAATCTTTGTTCTCAACTTCTGTGATATTAAGTTGCTTATTTGCTGGTATTACACACCAATTTCTTATACTGGCAACCAATACAAAATAACATTTCTGTCATTTAAAAGGCATTAATTCATCTCTATATATTAGTGCTTGCAGTATATTAATTGTATATTCAAATGTAATGTATTGTTGTAGAGCAGAAGCTGTTATATAGCCTTTGTGAAATAAAACATTTTATACTTTCTTGCATACACTAATTGTAACACTGCAGTTTTATCTCTGATGTTGTATTTTCCTTCCACTTTGATTATTATTTATTTACAGTTAGTAATTGAAAATACATGAATCCGTATAATTGTTTTTCCTTTAATATTTAGTGATTTAAATTATATGCAATTATTGTAGTTGCCACAATACAGTAATAAATACATTGTAATTGCAATTTATTTTAAATCAATTCTGCTAATATTGAAATTGTATTTTTAATGCCATGTGACCCCAGGTTTGATTGAGGTATATAAGTGATTGTGTGTTTTGTTTTTTAATTCAATATAATGACTGCAGCACAACAGCTGTTTTAAATGGACTTCAGTCTGGAAATTTAGATCACTCTGAAGCACTTACCTATTAAATGTTGTTTAACTGGTAAATATAGACGTGAATGGTAAACAGATGGAAAAGATGTCACTGTGAACCTACTGTCAGATTTGTATTCGAATGGCCTTGGCAGTATTGTGCAGGAATCCGTATTGTACAAAGCGTATTGTACAGATTTATAAACAGACACTTTATTACAGTGACTTGAGTAAATTTCAAAGGTGTACAGGAGATAAGCTCTCAACAAGGTCAAACACTCTCAGAGTCTATATTTCACCTGCAGACACATATAAACATACCTCTACTCTCCTTTCTACCAGAGTTACATTCAGCTTTCAGACAAGTCTTTTTCAAAATACCACCCCACAACTGGTCACCCAAACAGTCTTTTCTTAATCCTTTAAGAGGTGAAACCGGGACAGCAATCTTATTTAAAATTACTTCTGCCTTGATCTATTTTTGTAGAATACTCTACGTATGTATCACATTAAGCTTTCCTCCGTTAAATTATACTCCCGTAAATCAGTATAACACGAGGCTGAGGTTGGGGTTTAGGAAAGCATCTGTCTACTTGTGAAATAAGTGACACTTGAATGTTCACTCTTTGTCCAGCAGTAGGGGTCCAGATAATATCTAAGCACAATAAATTAGTGCTGGCAAGGCTCAGTGTGTTTGGGTTGGGTGTCAGGGCAGGGGTAAGGTTTAGCTTTGGGCTAGTTGAGGTCAGGGTCAGGGTTACAGCAACAAGGAGAATACATTTAATGGATTAGCAGTGTGGTTAGACATAGGGTTTAGGTGTAGGCTGGAGACCAGTTTAGGGATGAGAACATGTTTGGGTTCCTCCAATAGTTAGTATAGGGTTTGGTTAGTGTTAAGCTGTGGTTGTATGAGCTTTTGGGGTGTGATTTAGCTATTGTTAGCTAGGGTAAGGACACGGGCTATAGTCAGAGGTTGTGTTTACTGTGCAGTTGGGGTTAGGGATACATAGAGGTCCAGTAAGGATGATTTGTGGGTTATATTTGGTTAGTGTTTCAATGTAGGTATGGCTAGACTGGAGCTAGGGCTGTTTGCAGGGAGAGACAATGATTGAGGATGATAGTTTACAGATTAAACTAGTGTTAGATGGGTTAACAGCCTTGTTTGGGTTACAGTTTAGGGTTCGAATCAAACAGCTCAACGATATACCCATAGTAGACACCAAGGCTGACTTGTGGACCGCAGAAAACCTGTCTGTGAAACTCGTCCATGAAGCAGTCAAAACATCTCCCATTGTGTAGTTCCTTTCATTCGTTTTACTCATAATGTTCCTCTTCATACTGCTTTGCTGGGAATACCTGAAAATGAGGTATTTTGTTTTCTTTAGTACAGTGTTGTTGATTGTTTCAGACAGCCTGAGACAACGATACATACCACATGGTAAATGGTCATTAGTCTGGAAGTGAGTGGGCTGGACAAAACAACGGTGTCTTTGTAAAACGTGGAGGGATTTACATTTTTCCCGACAAGAGTCAACCTGCATATCAACTCTGAAAAATAGCATTGTTTTCTGTAATTTTTTCCAGCACCACGCCAATAAGCTTAGCTTTGTAGTAACTTTAATATCATGTATTAGAGGTTCAAAAGCTTTAGAGAGCTGTACTTTGCTTTGGTGAATAGTTCTTTGTTAGCAAATGTACTTTCTACTGTGCAACACGTTTCCAGATGCTTAATAGCTGCAGTTTCTGTCAAGACTCCCACTCCTAAATGTTCGTGTCCCTCGTGAATCTAAAATGTAATATACCAAAGCTTTCGATTGCAGGAATATTTAGATTTACTGTTGCAAGGATACGGTGAACTGAAGACTCGCTTCTGGTGTCCTCCCCATCCAGAATGGAATTGAAACAGCAGAGGGTGAGTGGGTATTTGTGGGTCTGGGTAGCTTGATTATTTCGTGAGAGGAGAGGGTTGTGTTGTTTCACATTTGAAGTTCATCAATTCATCAGCTGCAAAAAAATACAATATTAATAATATTTACATTTCATTTCAGCATACTTTGATAAAGGCAAGATAAATCACATGAATACACTTACCCTAATCTTTACAATAAACTCTTTTTAGCACAAAGCCCAGAAATAGATAGTTTTGTCTATTTTTGGCCATGGGTGTTTTATAAACCCTTTGAGAGGGGAAATGCGTCCCCTAGAATTCATCCTAGAGTCATTACACTGCTCATGTACTTTCTTATTAAACTATGCTTCCTTATGCTCCTGCTTACGTATGTATTGTAAACGCTTCTCATATGGCTACCTCTCCCTTTAGCACATATCTAGGACTTAACTGTATTGTGTCTGCACTTGTTACCTCATTGTACTAAGATGTGCACAGAGAATCCAGAAGCCCTGGGGGATGAATCAGTTTAGGGGAGCACCTGACCCACACGACTCCCCTGATTGGCCGGTCTCTTACATAAAGCAGGAAGCTCGCTCACCTGTTGAGACAGTGACACAGAAGGAACTCAAGAACAATGGTAACTGACCTTTTGTTTTTGATTTGGTCTTGACTTTGTGTGTTCAGTGCTCGTTTGTTACTGTTTCATATAGAGACTTTAGAGAGGATTTTATTTTGGTTTGCGTGTTTTGATGTCACCACCTGAACACTGTTAATATAATAAAGCAACTCTTTGCACCTTATCACCTGGCTTTTTTGTATCTTTTTCCCTAGACCCCACCTATATCGAATCCCCCAATGGTGCCACAACTATAATTCCAGTATAATTTACTTGCAAAGAGCAATCTATAACCATTTGAAATATTGCTGTTTTCTTTTGTCTTGAAAGTTATATATTTGAATGACTGGTTACATTGCATGGTTTTCATCCATAATAATGAATTCTGACTTAAAATTAACCTGATGACTTTAAGCCTGTATGTATGTCTCATCCCAAATTATTACTATTCAAAATGCTTTTCATACAAATATAAATCAAACAGATATGTATTGCTTCCTTGTAACTGGTCTTCAACTTGAGAATGCAAATTATTTTAGTTTCTTATCAAGGGACAGGCATTTGAGTGATTTTCCAGATTTTTAAGTATATATTTATATACTTTGTTTCAATATCAGTGAGATCCTCCTGAATTAAACTCGTCTTAGCACTAACTAGTTAATCCATTGAAACCATAGGGCTGCTCATTCAACTGCGCTAAGGAAAACTTTGTAGCTTTCATACCCTTTGCCAAGGTCATTCACTGTTGCTGCATTAGCCGCTTCATTACTGACAGGTAATAATTAACTTATTTACAAAAAGATCGAAGAAAAAAAGGCAGCCTAGGTTTTGTTTTCATTCTCACCTTGAGGACACATGAAATGCAGAATTAACTGGCTGAGTTTGGTCAGCACTGACCATTTTGTACATAATGTGGGACTGTTGACCAAAACAAGAAAAGCACTGTTGGATTTCTTCCAGCACAGGTTAGAATAAAAAAAAATTGGTTGGTTTTTCAAAAAAATAGTTTTTCCTCTGACATTGAAGCTGACATCTGAGTAGCTTTTCTCCGCTTTGGGATTATGAAAGAACATAAGGATTTGCCTTAATTGATGACCTACAATCTGGATCAAAGGCAAAAAACGATTTTTTTCTTGGACAATGGAGAGTTCGTCGCTCTGGATTGTGATGGAGTGCGTTTGCAGAATCCTTGGCATTTCAACAGCTGCAGGTATGGACCTTTCAGTGGAATTCAGTTTTAGTTGTGTAGCTTTACAGAGACTTAGAGGAGGATAAACCATTTCTCACAGACCTCTCAATGAGCTAAATTAAAATGTCTCATATGTTTGTTTATGGTTCCAGTCTTATTTTGTTACAAACCATGCCAAAGCAGGAAGGGTTTGTTTGGGTTTTATTAAAAAATAACAACTATTGTGTTGGTAATATCCATGCTTTGCACCCACAGCTCCTGAATTAACAGAATTATGTTTTCCATTTTCATCTGAAAAGTATAAGCTGCCTAACTATTCTGTCTGGAATTATTATTGACTGTATTATTTATTGCTATATTTCGTGTGTCTCAATAAAACATTTAGTTTAGAGTGCTTAAAAGAATGTACAGTGGGATGAACAATGACTTAGTCAGCAGCAGATATAACTCCTGGGTTTTCCAAGTCTTTTAACAACCTGCATTATTTTAATTTCAATGTATGTGAAATGTTACTTTGACCAATCTCAGATATGGAGGCCATCCCCACAAATGACACACTGTTCTTGCTTTGCAGATGGAGTTGAAAATGAGCTTTCATAAATCATTTTCAACATCTCTTTACCTGACTGCCTCCGTTCCCAACAATCTGTCACCACTCTTTCTGTCATAACATGAGAGCTCGTGACAGTTATCTTTTCTATTTCAGTGCAGAAGTCTAACAACCATAAAATAAATAATCGCAATATCCGAGAGAACCAATCAGGCAGGACAGACTGCAGAATATGGGGTGTTCCTCATTTACATAGAAAAAATATATAGTTCATGTACATATATATATATATATATACAGCTCTCCTACATGCATGGCTGTCTGTAGTTGTATTAATTTAGTCAAGAAGAAATATCAATGATTTAAACAAAATGTCATCAGATTAATATGCGTGACATTTTCTGCAGTTTTAGATATTTGGACAACAAAAAGAAAAAGAAAAGATTAGTAGATATAAACAGTCAGCTGTTTAACCTAAATGATTATTTTCCCATTAAAGCCACTGCACATGGCCACAAAGGGATTACAGCAAGTATGTTCAGTATGTCAGGAAATTGATGTATGATTAATCACTGTCCTAACCCTTCACTGAACCAAGTCAAAAATAATGTATCATGTCAGGACTACCAGCGATTATAAGTTCCTCAATAAATAGAAGAGAATGCAAACTGTTTGAAATACTTTGCAGTCATTTAAGATGAAGCTGGTACACTGTGAACAATGTTTATTTACACTAGAAGAACTTTATTTTTGTGAATACTAAAATAAACGTACCCAACCTTTTCAGATTAAAAGATGTGATTCTACCTAACCATAACAAATACATATATTTTACATAGGAGTTGGCAGATCATTGTGGTGTGGTGTTAGACTTCATGTTATTTATATCTTAACAATGTATGAATTGAATAATCTTTCTATACACTGTACAACTTTAACTAGCCAGATTTAAGAAATATTTGAGTACTTGCAATAACATCTTGATATACTGTATCTATCCATTTGTATTTTCTAATTCCTTTTCTATACGTATAAAGTAAGTTATTATAATCAAACAAAATGGGAATAAAGATACTTAAGAGAAAAAAGTGCAATTATTATATAAACTCTGCCCCCTAGTGGCTATACTGGTTATTTCGCGCAGATTGATAATAAATAGGATAATCGGGATTTTTGTTAAAATTAGTAAGGCTTCCATAGCTGTAGATGTAATTGTATTTTCTGCACCTCATATTGTCAATCCACATTTTCTATCACAAAGTAGAAATGACATAACATATTAACTTTTAATGGAAACTTGAATAAAACTATTGCAAAGTCAAGTGGATGCAGGATGTTTCTGATATTGATTAACAATTGTTTTTTCTTTGTTCTGCTTTTGACAATTCCTGGTGCCACCTTAACAGATCAGTCGCACATGTTTTAATAAATATCACTAACAGAATGAAATATACTGACCAATTTCTTCTCCTTTTGAAAACCACCTCTATGTGAACACAGTGCTACTGGGCGTCGGGACAGAGACTCTCCTTCAGGGGGAATTTGAAAGCCTTGCCGTTTATCTTCTGTAAGTATTGTTAACCTGCAAACTGCTTCGTGTCCTGTGAGAGAGACCACTCACTCATACTTTTTATGTTATAGCAACCTATAGACCTACACAGTGGTGCAGTGACACCCGCTGAGATTTTGTTACATGGAATTTGTTGAACATTAATCCATCCAGCCCAGAGGCAAATATGCTACCTATTAAACCACCAGTAATGTTAATGAGCTCAGTTACATCATGTCTGGGGTCTGCAGTCTGAAAACGATTTAAGAAGTCCTCTGTAAAATGTGGTGGAAGTTCCCCGTAGCAAGCATTATGGGGTGTATGTGGATGATTACAGGGTACAGTGATTATCACACACAATAATAGTGGGACAGCTGGTTTTGCTCACAGTAGCCGAGCAGTTCATCTGTCTACGACTTCCTATGTAAACCCTGCTTTCACAAGAACAACCTGACAAATGTGATCTCTCTGCGTGAGTTAATAAAGACACTACAGTAGTGCTGTGCCTCCCCATTAAGGCCCACTGTCAGTAAAAACACAGAGCATGAATTCTGGTTTGAAGCAGCGGAAACAACTGGAGGAAGCATCATTCAGAAAGCATACCGAAACATATGGTTCAGCGCAGATCACACTGAGAATACTGTCACCATATTTCAGACAAAAGGGGAAAACCGCTTGGAAATCATCAAAAAAGGTTATAAAAGCAGACATGGAAGAGGAACTTTCAAGCTGGTAATTAATATTTTAAAAGGTTTTAGTCCTGCACTGAAACCCGTAGATGTGCTTATGAAACCAACGATACATGGTTCACAGACCTGCTTCGGGACAGCACATATTTGAAAAACAACCGAGTTACGAGTTACACATTAAGTGTTTAAATCACAAACAAATCTGCAAAATTACCAACAAAGAGTTGACATTTTGTTTATTATCCTATTTCCTGCTTATGGACCTAGCTAATGCTTTGGATTGTCTCATCTCCCATGAAGTTGTTTTACGGAGTGCAAATGTGTGTTCATGTTCCTTAAACAAATCCTCACAGAAAAATCCCTTTTAAGTGTTTCTGCAGGCGGAGTCATTGTTTTTGAGGTGTCCTATTTCATTGACATCCTTCTGGGGCCATGTTTTCTGTAAGTATATCACTTGATTTAATAATTTATAGCTTTTATTATTGTAGCTTATGTACAAAGGGTACAAATATTATTAAAGGAATGCTAAGAATATCTAAGTGTCCATAAAAGGACGATCTCAGTATTGAAAGCCACCCACTATGTTCTCTCTACTCTGAGTCAACGGTTATGATTAAAGTGACTGTCCTTTAATCTGCTACAGCCAAAGGCCCTATTAGTGCAATGACTAATACATTAATTCTGTATTAGAAGGAGCATTCATTTTAAGTAAGCCCCTTTTTATTAATATTTGTTAAATTCCTGAAGAGATTTTCCCAGATGATTCACAACAAGTAGCCTGCTTCTGAAGTCTGAACCTGAAAAAATAAAGCATATGATACAGGGTGCAGACTCATAGCCACAAACGCTCACACAATCACACAGAAAACTCAACAAGTTCACTTAATGTGTCTAAGAATCGTGACTCAATGCTGTAAAAGCAGCTGCACCATCCTGAAGTCCAGGCCCAATGCATAATCTCAGATCCCAGAAGCGGAGGTCAGAGAAAGAGCAGCTTTCTGCTTCAAGTGGAGTTGAAGAACCAGTAGGTGGCTCCCATCACTGTGGACCACGAATTCCAAACCAGCGACCCAGTCATGTGATAGGAGACACCGTGCTGTAGATGGTGCTGTCTGCATTGAAAATAGATCTTAGTTCTTAACACTTTTACAATCTTTCTTTTTTCCCGTACATCATCAGGATAACAGTCCAAAATTAATCATGAGAGGTTGAGGGAACATAAACACTAGATTTTTATTTCATTTTATTTCTCTGTCAATCTCACTACTTTCTCAAATGATGTATTAACATTGCTTTTTTGAACCGTTTTTATATTGTTATATACGTGAAATACAGGTGATTTAAATGAGCACTATATAGATGTAATGAAATCTATAAATAACATGTATTATTTATTGATTTAATTAATGTATTTTAATTCATGTTTTTATGGGATATGTATCAGGTGTCCATCAGGATCACAAGCATTCATCCTGTGGAAGAAAACTGCCAGATTTGGAGGCTTTCAGAAGTTTTTATATTATACTCTGATGTCAGTCGTTTGTTTCCTTCACCCTGTCCTTGTGTGGCATGCAGTCATTCCAGGTAAACTTAGAACAATATATAACCCAAATTATAACCAGGAAATATCATATCAATATTAGACTTGACAAAATGAATTGACAGTTTTATAAGCTTCACAATCTTTTCCATTCAGACCTAGGTTAGTGATGATGTTGGGCAATACTTTCTAATGATGAACAGCGGTGTAATTCATGGCACAGAATGATGTGGCAAAGACGACGTGTATTTGCTTTCTGTACATTTCAGTAGAGATGCCCAATAACATGAATATCAAAATGAGACTTATGATTTTTTTATATCACGACAAGAATTGTTTTTCCTTTCCTTCCCTTAAAGTATGTAATACTTTTTCAATCATTTCTAGGGATCATGCTTTTGATTACTGCTCTTGCCTACTTCATTCTAAGTAAAAAGAAAAAGGCTGAGCTGCCCAAAGACCCAGCCACTCCGTCTGAGCACTATTCTGATCCGTCTGCTACAGCCGTGAGTCTGACCGAGGCAGGGAGCACTGAGCAAACCTACACCTTCTCTGCTGGCAAAACCAAGAAAACTCCCTTAGCATACTTCCAAAGCCTGCTTAAAATTCAGCCACCAAAAGACAACATTCAGGAAAAACTCAATCAGGGCACCGTAGACGCAAGATCAGAGGTGCCAGCCAGCAAAGGCAAGAAAAAACAGGTACATTTTGAAGAGCATGCTGTCAAAATCATTCCGGATGAGCCAGAAATGGTGGAGTGTCAGGAAATGGATGAAGAAGAAACTACTTCAGATAAAGCACCCATCATCCGAGCATGACAAGAAAAACATACACATTCCTTCATGGGATACCTTGATATATGATGCTGCTACTACAGTAAATCATGCAACACATGCTGCGTACCATAATCATTCAGCGACTGACCCTTGAAGACATTAAAACATCCTGCTGCTGTATGATACAACAGAATTAATGATCACATTCACCGTGAATGCATCTGAGGAAAAGAAAACATTAATTTCCTATTCAATTAGTTCTCAGCTCTTTTATTTAGTGTTTGGATTCATAAAGACATAAATACATTTAATGGAAATAAAAAAAAAACACTTCTGAACTGGAACTATATAAGAAGGACGACCACTAATGTGAATTATATATTTCATTAAAATATGAAGTAGATTATCAAGTCATGTGTAAATATATTTTTAATACGTACATAATTAAATAAATAAGTTATATAAGTGATACTAGCATTAATTTAACCAGCCATTGTTATATTAGAATGAACAGCATTTACTGTGAATCTATAATAATAATCATCATCGTCACCATATAACATTATACATTTTGAATATCTTCACTGTAACATTTTTCTTTTCCACAAATATACTGTATTCTTTTCACAAAATAAATCATAGTTAGTGTTGCTGTAGTTTAATTTTGTGAAATGTTGGTATCTCTGCAAATGAAAAGTGACTAGAAATGTGAACAAGCCCTTAGCTTTCCTAATCTCTGCAGTAGATTTGTTTATTTTCAGTGGGTGGAGCGTCAACACTACGGCCAGTGCTCTTTTAAAGATGCTTGCCAAATTTCCAACTTCCCAAAATCATGACAAAACCAGGCCCCAACCCTCAATAGAGACTTGGATAATTGTATTTATATTAATATAATAATTTCAAGAGCAATAAGGAAACTAGCCACCTTTTCTGTGAGATTTCTATCTGGTTATAGGAGAGGGCGCATAATTACATAAACCACTTTTCTGAGATTGAACAAATACCTGTTTACAAATATTATTAAGGAATGTATTACTGAGAGTTATACTGTTTTCTTTAATTTCAGTAGATTAAGATATATCCTTAATGTTATTTTCAATAGATGAACACAGACAAAAATACAGTAGATTATGATGTAAATGTATAAAACATATTTAATGCAATACTTTATTTATTTTGTCCCATCTCTATATAGGAAAAAACATATTTTGACAAATTCATGGCCATCTGTTGTAATAAAATTAATATCCCATATTGAATCAAAGGTTATAGGTTTAATTGTGATTTAAAATAAATTAAAGTGCAATTGAATACCTTTCCAGACAAGGTCCTTGAAAGGCTTTTAATTTAGGCTAGACTGGCCTAGCTGGAGCCACAGAGAATTGTCTTATCACTCACCATAAAGACTACAGTTACTGTCTCTGAAGAGCCCTCTCTGCAGCATATGGGATGCACTGTCATTTTCTGTCTCAATGCAATATGAGCTTTCAAAATGCTATCTTTGTTGATCTATTTTCTGGAGATCTCCTGTGCAGTCTGTGGATTTTGTTTTGTTTTTTTGTATTGTAATGTAGCTTTGGTTTTACTTTGATCTAACTGATGAGTGCAGACTCTACTTTTGACAAACTGTTATCGTTGACCTGGATTTCTTTGTGTTTGTGTGTATTCATTGAACACAAACATGGTCAACAGAATATTTGACATAACACAGATGTATTATAAAATCACATTACTATACCAATAAAAGCCTCGTTCAATTCTGTGGGTTTCCTATATGGATCTGAAAGATGTTTGGCATTCTCTAATAAACAATAGCGTGGTTATTTTTAAGGAATATACAAAGCCACAATGGCTAGGCATAGTGTTGTTTTGTTGAAAGCCATGTATTGTATTAATTGTTTGTATCATCTGCTTTAAGAAACATAGGCATTATGCTCCTACAAACTGTCCACCTCACTCCTACGGATCGATAGTGGAAGAAGGGGATATTAATCTGTTCAGTAACCCCCAATGCCTAGACAGCGGTTCTATATTCTTAAAGCCTAGGCTCTTAAAATCCCTCAGGGGTTTGTCTATTGTTTGACCTGACCTTGATTGACAGTCTCCACCGTTCTGACCTAGCTAGTCATGAACTATGAAAGGAACAAGGACTCCCAAAGCATTTAACAACACTGATAATCCTTATGGTTTACAGACAGACTTTACATTTGGCATCTTAAAGGCACAGAAAGCCCACCACACTGCAAAACAAGACACGTTCATTCTCCATAAGGGGAAACGTAGTCCACCTAAAATCTGCATGGAAACCAGGGTGCAAATCTACAGCCAGCATGGTTTGGTAATTAAGTTTACAGTGTCATATCTTAACAGTTAGCAAAAATAGCATTTCTTAAAAATAAATCTACAATTGTAAATAAATACAACTTTTTGAAACTGAGACATAAAATAACAATGATGGCAGACAATATTGCATTTGTATTTAATATAGACGGTTTAATTCTTCTGTAAAATTCATGCCTTTTTCTTTCAGTCAATGATAGGTATGTACAGACAGATTTAAACACGGAATATGCTTGTCCCTGTGTCCACAATAATATATTGTGCAGGTCCAGAAAAAAAGCCATGTGTAGTAAAACTAAAGAGCTCTTTGTTTTATGGTAACTGAAAGGATTCCTCATAAGCACAGTGTTATTGTTCGTTAATGAAAAGCTTGATCTGAATAGATAGCAGCGCTATAAACGCTGTACAAAGGCCTTGGGGCGAGAGGCAATTCCTGCACAAAGCGGCTTTTCTAATGGTTTGGTGATTATTGGTCCATTTCAGATTAAATTATATAACGATTCTCATTCTGTATACTTGTTTTCATGATATTTTACATAAGAACTTGCAATATACTGGGATATTTTCAAAATAAATGCTTTTACTGCAACATTATATAATAAATAATTTTCATAATTGTATTCTAATTTCTATCCTACTGTCTCCATATATGTATTTTCCATTCTGTGTACAATCTCGAATAGCTTCAGCATCCTGATATATATGTGATCCTTCTCGATGTGAAGGCTGTCATAATCACATCCTTTTCAAACAAAGCTCAGATTTCCGCTGAGGAAGTTTCTTGGCTGCTGCGAGAATCAGCTTCCTCAGCAAACAAGTTACACAATCACCAGGGGACATTTTTCTGGATATTGTATCTAGGGTACATCAGGCAATAAGCAGTGGATAAAAAAATAAGTAGGCTTGGAGTCAACTCAACATTGGTTGAATACTCAAGCAACACAGATTCAAATATTTTCCATTGTAAGATCCACTTGAGATACAAAACACATTAACTTTTATTTGATAGATGATGTACATTTTTAATATGATGTAAAGTTTCCAAATAAAAACATATAACTGTGGACTGTGAGGCCTGCTTTCACACAAACATTAAGAGGACACAGATACTTCATCATGACTACAATCTCGGCAATTCTGGGCTGATAAACAAAATGTACAGCAGTGAAATCGAAAAAACAATCAAGCAGTGTTTTTCAGGTTAATGCATTATAAAGCAATATTAACACACTAAATAAAGTAACACACTGAACTGCCCCAGGTTGTTGCCCCAGTCTACATTTGTGTAAGGTGTCAATAATAATGTCCAAGTACCAGCAAGCAAACAAAAAAGAAAATAAATATATAAATATATACGGTAATGTGCTTTTAATATTAACTTGTTTTAGTTTTCGCTTATTTGTACTTTGGGCGCAATATTGACAGCAATGAACTCCAGCGCTTCTGCTCTCAAGTCTGTGCGATAGGAGAAAGACCCGCCTTCGATGGCTGCGATTGGCTTAGCGATGGTCGCGTTCGTGTGGCGCAGATTTCCGCAGCTCTGCGCCGCTTCACCAATGGGATCGGCGGGATTGCGCAGATCTGCGCAGAACTACAATCTCCGCCGCCAGCCCGTCGTTTTCCGCGCAATCCGATTGGCTGGCACCACTGTCGATCGCGCCGCCTGCACGGACGAGGTCGTGAGACCATTGCGCCGAGCTGCTCGACTCTCTGGACAGGCAGGGTCAAGAGATTGGCATGCCATAGATAGATGGATTAGAGGAGCAAACTGATGTGGCACAGCAGGAGCCTGTTGTGGGATTGGTAAGCACTCTGTATTTGACTCATTTTCTTATTTTTCTTCCTTGTAAGTTTGGGCGAAGTCAATGAAAGGGATAGGATGCTGACTGAAGATATAAACAGAGCCGTGGCATGAAATTGTTAGTGAAATGAACCACCACTTGTAAAGACTTGTACACATGGTAACGTTTACATACTTTTAAAGGGCTTATGAAACAAAAACTAAAATAAAACTAAAAATATTGATGGGAGGTATACACACAATGGGTAGCACACCAGATACTGTTTTACATGGCCAGGGTGTTTAAACAATTGCAGATGGATGCAGGTGAAGTCAAGGACAAGGTGTGCTCTGTGTCGGGATCAGTGCTCGACTATGTTTTAATTGAAATGTCTTTAATTATGTGTGTCTTTATCACACACAGTCAACTTTACAAGAAGAAATTGTATTCGTTTTATAATGGGGTGCTGTTGTGTGTAACTGCATCATAAGCATCACAGGGACTTGTTGGATTTTCATGTTTTCGCTGTATGTTTAAAAAGTAAAATCTAATATTTGCATGTGGGTCTGCTAAGAAGTAACAGAAAGAAAGACATGTTCTTCCTTCAGTCTTGTTTACGCCCCGTGTGACAGTCCTTCCCATTTCCTTTTCCTCAGCCCTGCTCTTTTCAAGCACGCTGAACGGAAATGCTACTGTCTGAAATAGAGGGCCAAATTATGCAAGATCACTGTTTTTCTCCTGCCAGTGCAAATATATTGCAGATTCCTTTGAGGAGAGGCTGTGTGAACAATATATGTGTTTCAAATATAATCTAATTTGTCATCATATCTATCCTCCAGCCACAAAATCTGTGTGTGTGTGTGTGTGTGTGTGTGACTGAAGAGATGAAGAAATAGGGATATATTATACCATCATCAGTTCCATTAAAAAATGCATGTTTTCTTCTGCTTCTGAGACTTGTTAAAATGGGACTGTGTGCAGTGAGTTTTGCATTACAGAGGTTATGCAACCTGTGCATAATCTAAGAAGTATATATTGATGGATGAGTCGGTTCAGTGAGGGCCACAGCTGGTTGGGTTGTGTAATTGGACAGGAGTCATTTCATGTTTTGATGAAACAGGTGGGAAAAGCTCTCCAGGGACCACCAATCTATGTTGGCCTTTGTGTGGAGGTAGCTGGGCAATGCATCAGCACACAAGGCTTCTTCAGATGACATTTCTGATTAAATCAGTGGCCGTAACTTTGCTGCTGTCTTCCTGTTCCTCTACGTTATAGTTGATAGAAATGGTAATGCGTTTAATTTTGGACTCCGTCAGCCAAGATCCATTTGAGTAATTTAAATAAGGTAAACAGTGAAATAACCTATACTGATGTTTCGCCCAGTCACTTGGTTTAAGCCTTAGCATTAATCCATATTGACATGATTTTGTCACCTGAATTGCCTACAAACCATTTCCACAGATACAAGTGGATATCCCCTAGACTTCAATATGTGAGGGAGGTAATTACATCACAATCTAACCACTCAATGTCAGCATCAAAACAACATCAGTGCATCATAAGAGCAAAAGTAACCTCTCTTCCAGTGCTTGTTTACTACAATAACCCGCACATAAACATGTTGCACTTGCCAGTTTATGTTTTACTCTACTTATATGTACTCAGAGCTACTCCAGCGATTCAGTTAACAGATTAGGACACAGAAAGTTATTTGAATGTGTTTGCCAATAGGGTGTGGTGCAATGATATGACTGATTGATTCATTTTGTATAATGTTTCCTAAACAATGTCTGTATCGTGCAAGATTGTCAGAGATGCTTAGCTGCCTTGAAATTAATTAGGCCTGCATTTATGTCTTCCTTTTAGGTCAAACACAAACTACAGCTCACACAAAACAGCTGGTGAGTATACTAATTCAGATTAACAGAGATTCAAAATGAAAGTGTGAAGTGGGAAATATGACACCATGACAACATTAAAAGCAGCAGTGACATTTATGTAATTTTATTTAATTATTATTCTCAAAAATAATCAAAAATCAATAATATATAAAAATATATTTGGATACATTTAGTGTGATATATGGATACATTTAGATGCATTCTATGTGTGTCTGAGCAGTTCACTTGGTATGTAGAAGCATATAGAAGTAGTATTCAGCATATATTTGCAGCTGTAATTGTTGTATATACGCTACATTTGAGATTCTGGAATAAATGGTGAAAGCCATTCACACATACAATCTTTCTCCTTGCTACGATGGCTTCTTCACCCCACAGCCTCCTCCAGCTTTCCTTTGCAAACACACTTTATTTCTTTCTGGACTGTTCTTAGTTCTGAAAAAATAATGATGATACAGGAGATGAGGTGTTTCGTTGAGCAATTGTTCATATGCAAGAGCTTTATTAAATGTATTCTTCTGGGTGTCTGTGCCAACTGCATGTTTCGATTTGTTTGTTTTTTAATTAATTGAAAGACCCAGACGTAAAAGGCCATGCTGTCAAATTATGCAAAGATAGATAGGTTTGGATTGCCCTTTGGTTTCTTTCACATGGAACTTGTCTTACGTGCCGAGGAATAACATAAATGAATTATCTGTGACTAAGCATCAATCGTCTGTTGTTTTTAAAGATTATTTTCAAATAGAGCTGTGGTCATTAGGTACAACAACCCCGGTCAGGTCGACTGGGTCATGGAATAAACTAATAACAAACTGTGACCATACAAGTAGAGAAAATATGACCTATGATAAAGGATAGTCATATTTTGGAATTCAGTATGATGCCATTGCCTTAAAATTCAACTGAACAGTATTTTAAGAGTCAGTGTTTGTTTGGCTCATTCCATCCTGGAGCTAAACTACACTTTTCATGATTAATAGATAAAAGTGTGTCTAAAGGATTGCATTTCTCATTGCACAGACCCATGTCTCACACATTGTAACCCACTGTCTGTGCACAATATATAAACAATAGATGTATTTGATTCGGAAAGAGGAGATTATGGACTTACAATATATTTATCTATCTAAAGAGATACTGAGCACAGTTGCCAGGTCTTCAGGGTACTGGCCATAATATCTGGGTCTACAGTATTATATAGAAATGTGAGAATAATGCTCACCACCACATGCTTGTTAGCCATTAGATGGCAGTGTGTGTTAGTATTTTAGTATAATTACAGGACATAAAATAATCCACATTTAAGGAAAAGTAAGGACTTGTAAACATCTAATTATGTAATAATTTTTAGAATATTTAATTTCACTTACTTTGGTTTGTTAATGTCCTTTATAAATTAATGTGACTGCAGTTAAGTTGGGTTGTTTTTGCAATTAAGTAGTAGATGTGCTGTGAAAATATTTCTTTACAAAAGGTTTTAGTTCTGGTTCTGTTTACATTATAGTGATATACAATAATGGACATGCATGCAGGAATATGTACAAGGCACTATATTGTTTTTTAGGGAACTTTTGTTTTACAATTCAAATCTGATCTGATGTTATTTAGATTCACTTACCTATGCCAACATCTTTGCAGTATTTTTCCTAGTTTCTTATTTGGATTAAGACAAAGCAGTTGTTTGTTTCTGATATTGAGTCTGTGGATGGACAATACATTTTAGATGAATTGCAATGCCTGTAACAGTGGCCTTGCTTTTTGACATTTTCATACCAGCCACAATAGCTATTAAGATTACATGCATGCATCCTATAAAACCTGTATTATCATCTCCTCTTCAAAACTGCAGTGCAACCATCAGACTTCAGACACATTGTTTTATCCGATATAACTATCATCTCACAGGTGCCCAAAATGCCACAGTTTACTCTCTTCATGACTGTGCTGAGATGTTGATGTTAAATAAAGTGGAATGTATGATCATGAAATGTGATTAACCAACGTCAGTTGCAAGGGTAATAAAAGGAAAAGAAAAAATATTTGTTCTAAGTCCAGAAACCTCCTTTTTTGGATTTTTACCAGCTGCGGTTTCAAATGAATACACAATCTTTTTATTAACCCGATGCACACTAACTTGATTTATGTACTTTTTATAATGATAATGTAGATTTTACATTGAGCATCCATGCAATAGATAACAGATGTTTGAAAACATATTAGCACTTGCTGAGAAATTAGTTTGAGCAAATTGGCCTGACATTCAAAAACTCTTAGCTAACAGTGTCCTGTTATTGTTTAGTTCACTGGCAGCAGCCGTTGATGACAGTTGAGTTCGGGTCAGTATTCAGGAAAATGGATCCAGTATTCTGGAAAAATGTAGAGGAATGTTTTTTTTTTTATATAAAACTGATCAAATCTCTTTGTCTGAAAGCCCTGGAAGGCATCTGAAAATATATTCGGAACAAATGCATTGTCTTTGTCAATAGCCAGTGGCTCAGTTTGTGCAAAATCAAACAGATATCAGGATTTGTCCAGCTTTAACAATTCTTTTTTTTTTCTCCTTTTGTCCTAGAGTAGCACTACAGAACTAGGGCAGAATCTTTTTTCTGTTTGAGAGAACAATTGTATGTAAAGATGTGAACATTTTACAATTTTATAAGATAGACCACCCTCATTTGTAAATTGTCATTCTGAATTGCAGATGGGCTAGTTAGAGTTTACTTAAATCTAGGACCAAAACAGAAAGAAAGAGGTCATGTTTCCAGTGTTTGAGGGAGTCAAGCTCATTTGCAGTGTACATATTGTATTCTCAAAAGTTGAAAATGAAGACCACAGCAGAAAACAATGCTGTACCCCAGTATGGAAGATGAGATGCGTCCAAAGTAGGTTTTAGTTGCGGTTATTCACCGTAGCTAAAAGAAAATGAAAGTATGTGGAACATCTGTGGGAAAATTTTGAATCTACTAAACCATGAAGACATCTAATTTGAAAAACAGTTATCTAGCAATTGTGCAATGTTTCTAATTATTTATAAAGATGCATTGTACTTGCAGGGCTGATCTGTACTAACAGGTAAATCAATCCCTCCTTTATCTGAAATCTTATTGCATGTCACAACATGAACAGTATACAGGATACAGCCCAGATTGTGGGGCATTGCAGATGCAGTGATATTCTAACATCCTGAAGGCTGTGATGGCATTTCATATCCTTACATGAGTAATGTGCTTTATGTCCATTTGTTCTGGGACAATAGCTGAGAGCAAGATGACATGCTTATTCTGCAACTGGGCTGTCCAGGGTCATTAAAAAGTACATTTAAAAAAAAAAAATGTTTGTAACAAATATAAAAACGTTTTACATTTAGAATAAAAATTGCTTGCAGATTATTCCTTAAAAAAAATGTTTTAGCATTTCTACAGCACTATTTTACACAGCTAGTAAGTGTCCATATGGCGTATACGTTATAGTTCTTTTTTTTTTTTTGCTTTCTGTATTTGATATTCTGAACTGATACACTGAAATAAAGTATACAGACTTTCAATTTTACAGTGCATGTACTTACATGATTTGAACATTCTTGCATTGGGAGGATTTCTCAATCA
Organism: Amia ocellicauda; assembly: GCF_036373705.1. Classification (NCBI taxonomy): domain Eukaryota; kingdom Metazoa; phylum Chordata; class Actinopteri; order Amiiformes; family Amiidae; genus Amia; species Amia ocellicauda. The sequence continues at coordinate 15,114,368 of NC_089869.1, forward strand.
CAGTGAAATTGGATATTTTTCTTTTTTGGACACAGTCGACAGTATTGACACAGTCACATCTCTCACGAACGAAGCTTGCTTCTGTGATCTGATCTGCAGGGAGAAAATGATTAACTCTACAATCAGTGCTATGAAAATACTTCAGGATTATTATATGTTTCCACTTACCTGTATTTAAGGATGTGAAGCACAGTAAAAGAAGAAAAGCTGCTGAGACATTGAAAATCATTTTTCTGGTTCTTCTGTTGCAAAAGGACTGAATGCTTTGCTGAGCAGATCCTTGTTGTTCAGTGTTTCCTAACTTCCTGGATGCCCATATCAAGTGTTTGTGTTATCACATGATTTACAATAATTCACTGTGGTTAGCGTAAGCCAATAGCAAGTAATACACTAATTTAATTTAGTTATGTATTATTACAAAAATAACAGTTGCAGAAAAAGCACAGTGACAGCTTTATTCATGAGAAAAATGTCTTCAAATACATATTCTGAAAAATGTCAACAATATCATATATAGGGGTTATAGGAGACACTAAAGTCGGATTAATTTCCCTTCACAATACTTCTCAGCCTATGGATTTTGAAGTATGTTCTATGCATGCTTGTGATACATCCAGTAACTTAATTTGCATTTGCATTTTGGGCTGTGTCCCAAATCGCACACTTGCTTCCTCGTTCACTATCTTTTACGGGCAGAAGTACTATGGTCGCCATCTTAAGGGGTGTCCAAATACCTTAGGGAATGTGTGAAGGGAGCCTAATCAATCGTTTTGTGCCCTTCAATGCTCCCTTCGACAGTGTGTATAAAACAGTTCACTTATGTGGAAGTGTTTTAGTGCTGACGTCCCAGAACTCTGTGGGTTAAAGGCAGAGACGAGTAAACTGAGAAAATATGGCTGCGGCAAGTGCATATAAATGTCATGTAAATATAGCTAGCTAGACAGTTGTAGACATTGTTAAATTATTTATGAAGGAACCTATAATACATAGATAGATAAAATTGTAATTGAGATGGAAAGGTAGTGCCGCCCCGCTTAATTAATATGCGGCCATCTCTGCTAGGGCTATTGGGAGGTGAACTAAGGTGGTGTATAAGTCATTTAAATACTTGATAACTGTGTACGTTAGTTACATTCAGTACTTTTATGTACTTGTGTTGTTTACAGGCTGTTCTGTATGCCTATTTCATGTTTGGTTATTCCTCCCTGTGTTGAGATATTCAGGCTTCGAGCCTCAGCTGAAAGGCAGGGTTAGTGGAGCCATGCCTGTGAAGTGCCCCTTTCAGCACAGCATGAGGATTTCTACTCTTTCTACAGTCTTGTACCCGTGATAGACAGTGGTTTCCACTTCAACTTGGATCTGAGACACCTGAAACTCCATCTGAAAGTGTTCAAGATGTACCATCTCCCAGACCATTGAAACACGCGCATGGCTCACCACGGTGCGTCTAAAAGACCCCCTTTTTCAGTTGTTACTGTATTTTCCAGCTGAGCCTGGCCTGACAGCCCTGCTCCTGATGTTTTTGACCAGTGCTGTGCAGGCGCCTGTTGGCCCCTACCTCCCTTATGTGATTGATTTTCATTCCAATAGAGCGTGACCATTGACCCACTCCTGGCTTTATATTGTGGTGGTGTGTGGGACTGTGTTGCCGGTCTCTGAGTTCTTATGGTAATGACAACTCTTTCAACTGAATGTTTTGACCTTGATTAGATAGATCCTCAGGCACTGAGAAATGGGGATGATACTGAAAATCATATTTGGATAATATATATTTCTTCCTTTTAAAATTTGTAATAAAAACAATTGCTCTTATTAACTGAGAAAGTACAAAATTTTATTTAACAGACCATAAAAAACAAGCACATTGATGTTGATTTTTTTTTAAATGTAGTATAAAATAATTATTAAATATAAAAAATAAAAACAAATCCCAAACCCCAACCCTGCTGGGGCTACGTTTCACCCACCAATTGTGCACCATGTGAACTCCTGGCCAGCACCAGCACCGGTAGGAAGCTCAGCTGCAGTGCAGAGGACATTTTTAAAGATTAAGTGTACCCTCTACAATGGGGCCTTTATTAATAACATTGCCCAAATGGAGTGAATGCAATGTGATTTGTGAACAACATTCAAAAGAAACTAAACTGTCCTATGCTGCCATGAAATGTTAGATTGATCTGGCTCTCATATATCCCACCAGACCTTTATATCATGGTTTTCAGTAACATAATAGTGATGGAATACATCCCTGAATAGTTTGCTTTTAACCTTTTAAAGTGCATCTTTCTGAACACACACATGTACATAGAAAGGGACAGACTTTTTAACCAACATATCACAGCATGGCAAGTAATTTTTCAGTACTCCAGCTCTCCTTGCCTTCTACATTCATTCTTCCTTATTGTTACCCCCCTCAAATGTCTCTGTTATTAGTCATGCGACAGCTGAGGATTCACAATGTTTCTGCTATTGGATTCCTTGTTCCCTTTCTCTGTGACTTTTTTTTGCCTTCTTCGAATGCATTTTTTCTTCTTGCTTTCATCTTTATTTATCCTAAGAGACAAAAAACCACATTGCATGACAGGATGAACATTTTTGGCACCAACACAAGTGACACTGTGAAACAAAAATAAAATCCCTTATGGATTTTGTTCCTTGAAGTTTGCATGAAAAGCAGATTGTCTAAACCCATAATGCTGAACAGTGTCCAGAAATATCTTAAATGCTCTTTGTATTGAATAATATACTTTTGGATGAAATTGCTATTGTACTTTTGTACTTTGTATGCTTGTATCAAATGTTTTTAATTTAACATAAGTATTTCTTTATTACAATCATTTAATTGTGATATGGTGTAATATTTTGTTTTACATAAACTAGTGACTTTAAAACATAATCCTAATATTGTTTTAGCGAATACGTATGACGTTGACAAATACAAAGTGGAACCCTCATCCATTCTTATGTCAATATTGTCTTATATGTCTCTTTGGAAATAGCTCCATAAAGCACACTGACCTGTTCCAGCATTTGAGTAGCCTCTGGCCTCGTTGTCCATCAGGACTTAGACATACTTGGTGACCAGACTTGTCCAGAGTCAGTCTGAATTCAATGAAACACAAGGATGTATTATAAAAAGATCCAGCTGTGTAATTTTCTCTGTTTGTTAAATGAAATGCATGATAAAAATAAATATTCACCCATTTAGAAAATAACATTATCATTGTCAGAAATTATGAAAATATATGCAACCCAATATAAATATACAGCTAAAATAGAGATAGATAAAAAGATAATCTAAATCAACATATAAACAGCAACCAGAGGAGAGCTGTGTACACTTACATGATTTCAGTATTTTTACAGTGCGATCCTTTTTCTATTACAGTAAAATTGGTGAAGCGTCGACGAAATATTGTTTCACTTTTTACACACATGCATCTTGTTGGAACGAATTGTGCTTCTCCCAGAGGAGCTGTCAGAAAAGAACAGAAAAACACTTTCAGTGCATTTGAAAAGTATATTGCATCAGTAGAGCTCATTTGCCCAAATTTATTTCAGATGTATTGCATCTTGTAAATAATTACTTGTATTCCATCTGCTTTGAAATGTTTACTGTCCATGCATTAAGTATGCATGTATGTATGTAAAACCACACTTTTTTTACTTTTTTTTCCATTTCATAGACTCCATGTAAAATAATACACTAGGAGAGATTTTAGGACTTCCCGTTTTCATTAATGCTATAAATTCTAAGTGGCTTGATTATTAATTGCAGCTGCATATTTAGTTTCATGCATAAGGACAATTTACATATTAAAAATAAAATGTCCTAATAGCATGTGGTACAGTACAATAAAATCAGCAAGCAGTTGAAATGAACTTTTACATGCCAAAATAAATTGTATCTTGGTTTTGTTCTTACCTTGAAGGAGTTGAATTACTGCAACTGCCAGAATGAGGCTGCACATTTTAAGTATGAACTTCATGGTTAAACATGTGAAGTGAAATGAGCATGCTAGCTGGTGCTGCCTTTTATACACAGAAGAATAGCGTGGGTTTTTCCCAGTAGTCACGAGATTACTTCCTGTAAATTCCCTCCTCCTTTCTCCGTCCCTCTTTTCTTCAAACTGAGCGAGGGCTGTGGAACTGGAAATTCCAAGAATGTGTTTTGGAAGGCTAAAAAGGGAAAAAAAGGCCAATAGCTGGAGAAATGGATAGGATTTCTTCTGGACTTTTCCAAGACCTCTAGACTAAGGATATTTCTCCTGCTAGTCAGCAGAACTTGAAAGTATTCAATTTTTAATGAATCTGGATGTCAGGAAAGACACATGTGGCATTAGTCTAGCATTAGGTAGTGAGACAATTACTGTCCAATAACATAGTTTTGTTGTATTGCAGCCTGGTTTATAAATCTTAATTTGTTTAATTAATTATTCTTCAACCGTTTCTGTATTTGAATCATTCACTTTCTCGATTGATTTGAAAGCTTCAGCTCTCCTTTGTTGGTGAATTCTTTATTACATCTCCTGAAATAGTGTGCCCCCTTTCTAAAGCTTTAACCATGTTATTAAATGTATCTTTTAGTCACAGCCTTGCCATTAGTTCTTTCATGAACACAGTCAGTGCTTATTTCTGCAAGCGTCTCTGGAGGGTATGCACCTAACCTGGTCTTTGAGACTAAAATGCAGTTCTTGGTTGAACTTCTTTAGACAGCAATTACTCTGAACATAACAAAGACTTTTAGTGCTTTAGTTATTTATTACAGTCTGAAGTGTACAAGAGGTTGCAAGCATGTTAAAGCACAGAGCTCAGTGTGTTCAGTGTTTATTATGGATGACTGCCAAATTAGCAAACTGATTTTGTAACTTCTCTAGGCACAGTACAGAGTGCCTGATATGTTGTGATGTATTCAGTCGTAGTTAATATTATTCACTCTCGATTTTTTAATTACATTTAAATCAGCATCAGCATATCTTAATCAAAATTAAACAGAAGGTTGGTAGGACACCAGTAGCCAATAAGACCAAAGTTTCATCTATACCTTTCAAAATACATTGTGAGCATTTTTCTCTTGTTATTTTGTTTTTGTCTGAATAGTTTTGGTGCCATACCAGTCTCGCTACTGACTGCATTTCTTATTAATTTCACAAGCAGAAGTATAATTTTGTCTGTATGTTAGCCAAGTTCTATGTGCATTCTGACCGACAGTACCAGTGAGGGAGCCTAATCAAGCTTTTTGTGCCCTTCAATGCTACCTTCGACTGAGTGTACAAAAGAGCACACTTATGCGGAAGTGTTTTAGCACTGAAGTCCCAGAACTCTGCGTTATAAGCAGAGACAAGTCATTTGGGAAAATATGGCAGCGGTGGGTGTATATAAATGTAATGTAATGCTAGCTAGACAGTTGTAGGAATTGTTTATTTATGTATCAAGGAAATTATAATACATAGATAGATAATATAAAATTATTATATAATTATGATTTAAATATATGATTAGAAAGTTCAGCCAAAAAACGTTTCACCACCTATCAATTAATTAATTACTGAAGTAGTATCCTATAAAACTAGGAAGTGATATTAACAATGTATTTCATTTCATTCAAATTATTATTATTGTTATATTATTATTATTATTATTATTATTATTATTATTATTATGTTAATTAAATACAGAGACAGATGACAAGAAAGACTGCGTAGGTACTTTTTCGGTCAATGGCACACACGCTGAATGCTGACGCTGAAGTGTGTCCCATTGAGCGTTTTTAGTTTCACCCTACACCCTTGCTCACTCAAGTGCACACACTGTGACGTCAGCACAACGTCACGCAAAATGTACACTTGCCGAAGGGTGTAGGGAGCAAGTGTGCGATTTGGGACGCAGCCATGATATGTGCTTCTGCGAAGATACACATAAAAGGGTAACCATAGCTCAAAATCTCAATTACATGGCACGTATCTGCGGTCCTGTGCATCAAACAAATGCTGATTGGTTGGACAAGGAAGTATATCCGGTAGTATTACAGAATTAATAATAATAATAATAATTTGCATGTTCGCAAAGACACAGACGCAGAAGAGTAATTCAGCCTTTAGCCGTAGCAAACTAGACCTGGGTGTGGGGTTAACAGTAGCAAACTAGACCTGGGGGTGGGGTTAACCGTAGCAAACTAGACCTGGGGGTGGGGTTAACCGTAGCAAACTAGACCTGGGGGTGGGGTTAACCGTAGCAAACTAGACCTGGGGGTGGGGTTAACCGTAGCAAAGTAGACCTGGGGGTGGGGTTAACAGTAACAAACTAGACCTGGGGGTGGGGTTAACAGTAACAAACTATACCTGGGTGTGGGGTTAACAGTAACAAACTATACCTGGGGGTGGGGTTAACAGTAGCAAACTAGACCTGGGGGTGGGGTTAACAGTAACAAACTATACCTGGGTGTGGGGTTAACAGTAACAAACTATACCTGGGGGTGGGGTTAACAGTAGCAAACTAGACCTGGGTGTGGGGTTAACAGTAACAAACTAGACCTGGGGGTGGGGTTAACCGTAGCAAACTAGACCTGGGGGTGGGGTTAACCGTAGCAAACTAGACCTGGGGGTGGGGTTAACAGTAACAAACTAGACCTGGGTGTGGGGTTAACAGTAACAAACTAGACCTGGGGGTGGGGTTAACCGTAGCAAACTAGACCTGGGGGTGGGGTTAACCGTAGCAAACTAGACCTGGGTGTGGGGTTAACAGTAACAAACTATACCTGGGTGTGGGGTTAACCGTAGCAAACTAGACCTGGGGGTGGGGTTAACAGTAGCAAACTAGACCTGGGGGTGGGATTAACAGTAACAAACTATACCTGGGGGTGGGGTTAACCGTAGCAAACTATACCTGGGGGTGGGGTTAACCGTAGCAAACTAGACCTGGGGGTGGGGTTAACCGTAGCAAACTAGACCTGGGGGTGGGGTTAACCGTAGCAAACTAGACCTGGGTGTGGGGTTAACAGTAACAAACTAGACCTGGGGGTGGGGTTAACAGTAGCAAACTAGACCTGGGGGTGGGATTAACAGTAACAAACTATACCTGGGTGTGGGGTTAACAGTAACAAACTAGACCTGGGTGTGGGGTTAACAGTAGCAAACTAGACCTGGGGGTGGGGTTAACAGTAACAAACTAGACCTGGGGGTGGGGTTAACAGTAACAAACTAGACCTGGGGGTGGGGTTAACAGTAGCAAACTAGACCTGGGTGTGGGATTAACAGTAACAAACTATACCTGGGGGTGGGGTTAACAGTAGCAAACTAGACCTGGGGGTGGGATTAACAGTAACAAACTATACCTGGGTGTGGGGTTAACAGTAACAAACTAGACCTGGGTGTGGGGTTAACAGTAGCAAACTAGACCTGGGGGTGGGATTAACAGTAACAAACTATACCTGGGTGTGGGGTTAACCGTAGCAAACTAGACCTGGGGGTGGGGTTAACAGTAACAAACTAGACCTGGGGGTGGGGTTAACAGTAACAAACTAGACCTGGGGGTGGGGTTAACAGTAACAAACTAGACCTGGGGGTGGGGTTAACAGTAGCAAACTAGACCTGGGTGTGGGATTAACAGTAACAAACTATACCTGGGGGTGGGGTTAACAGTAGCAAACTAGACCTGGGGGTGGGATTAACAGTAACAAACTATACCTGGGTGTGGGGTTAACAGTAACAAACTAGACCTGGGTGTGGGGTTAACAGTAGCAAACTAGACCTGGGGGTGGGATTAACAGTAACAAACTATACCTGGGTGTGGGGTTAACAGTAACAAACTAGACCTGGGTGTGGGGTTAACAGTAGCAAACTAGACCTGGGGGTGGGGTTAACAGTAACAAACTAGACCTGGGGGTGGGGTTAACAGTAACAAACTAGACCTGGGGGTGGGGTTAACCGTAGCAAACTAGACCTGGGGGTGGGGTTAACCGTAGCAAACTAGACCTGGGGGTGGGGTTTGCCATAGAGAACGGTAAGAGAAACACTGATTTATAAATTTAAATGCAATTTATTCAGCCCTAGCTATCAAATTAAAGTATTTTTTATAGTGTACTAGTAACCTTCAAGGCTACAGCAGTGGTGGAATTTCCTTTTAGTTTCATTTCTCTCAGTTTAGATATCCTGTCAGTGTTATACATTTCCCAAAATTCCCATTGAGGCAATTGTTATTTTTAATTGGAAATGAACATTCTCGGAGTAAAAGGATTTCATAATCACACTTCAAGTCACTTTCAAGACAGCTAAGCATTATTATTGTTTAAAAAAATATTGCTTATTTTATAGCTAGCTACTGTTCTTTTTTTACTCTTCCTTTTTATATATTTTTAAATTGTGAGTAATCTCTAAACTCAAACACTATTATGGCTGTAACGGATATAAAATATTTTCTTGGTTAACAAACACATTTCTAAACAGTAACTTTAAATGGTTACTAGTTTAGTTTTAATTTATGTTTTAACTTATTTAACGGCACAAACCTATGACTAATCAGGTAAAGCAGGTCACATGTCATATGCTCTTACTTTTTTAACTCTCACGATAGCTTGTTGGAACTTGAGTTCATATAATACTTTTGGACATGTTTCAAAATTTTCATGTGATTTCTGCTAATCCTTATCACTATATTTTATATTAATGATTCTTTTTATTAAAGGATGTTTTCTGTGTTTTTGTAGTCCATATTGCAGGGTTTGTAATAATTTGTATAAATTCCTATGAGGCCGTTTTAAACCAGCATTACATTAATCAATTAATGCTCCTCTTATTTCCTCTTTTATAGGGAATCTATGATAAAACAGAGTAGAAAACAATAAAGAAGAATGGATGAGGGGCAGACATCCTTTGTAAAGGTTGACGAAGATAAAACAATTGCAAAGTGAGTATTATCTCCACTATATTTTAACGTGCACTTTAAATCTGAATGTTTCATTTAACTTTTTGTCACTGTGGATTATAAAAATATGTTATCCAAAATGTGAATGTATTTAATATACTTCTTACTAAATAATATGGACTGGTTTTCCATTGTCATTGTCTAAATCTGCATTATATTTATTCTACTACAAACCTTATTACCTTGTTTTTATCCAATTTATTTAGATCAGATCTGTTGTCCCTGTTGAAAACATATAATTGTTACCATGAAGGGAAACATTTCCAGCTGCACAGTCGAGAGGTATGATACTTTTAAATCAATCTGTTAATGTCAGTGTGAAGCTGCCAAGGGTGTAAAGCAGTGTGGACAGGTAGGTATTGTTTTATCTAATATATATTGCATGTTTTTTATTCATGTACTTATAACTTGAACAATCACAGTCCAAAATACCACAGAACTTAACATTGTAAACATTTGTAATGGAAACGGATTACATTATTGTGTCTCTTATCTGGTAGTCTACATCCTGTATTTCTTAGTTAATAATTTAAAAATCTGTACCCCATCTCTGAGTTTCACATGACATTCTACAAGAGAAAGCAAATTGAACTTTCTGCATTACACATTCTGATAGCTTTTTTAATATTATTTTTTTAAGAAATTAAATGCCATACAACTTTAAATATAAACTGTGACTTATCTTGACATTTCTTGGGTTTATAAATTAACCAAACACATTTCTTTGAAGTAGAGGCACGTGTTTCAGTCTCCTGCTAAACTGAAAACATAACAGCTCCTCTTAGTGGATAGTTTTTTTTTGTCCCTAAATAAAAAAAACATGTTTCTTCTTGCATATTTACAAGAAGAGTCAATTCTATCAGAACGTTGATATGTTTATACATTGGAGATGACAGGTTTGCCTGATTGCAGATGTAGTGATAGTGATTGTACAAGCAGTGATAAGTGTAAAATTAACGATTTAAAGAAGCATATGACTGTCACTTCAGTGGGTGACATTTTGCTTGCCTGTTAAAATCTCTATGTTGAATATCCTTGTCTTTGTTTTCATCTTTAAAAGTTTTTTTTTTTCCATACCAACACATTTTATACAATTATAAAAATAATTCCTCCATTATTTCAATGTAAAGTAAATCACAGTATAACACTACTAAGAGAACCATGACAGGCTTCCGTGGTATGTGTTATTGTCACTAGCCTAGCATGCTTCATAAAGAAGGCTGCTTTCTTCAGCTAATGTGGATGTACTTTTTTGCTGAATCACATCCTGTGAAGTCCCCGAAGGAATAAACAGTCCAATTGTGCATAGCTATGCCATCGTGTAATATTTTTATCCTGCCCCTCGAACAATGAGATCATTTTGTCATACTGAAGATCTTTTTCACAGGAGAAAGTGATTTGTTTGGTCATTTCGTCTGAACAGCAACCAAAATGTGTCATCCAATATTCTTTTGGATGACACATTAGTAGTTTTTTTAACTGTCACTTCAAAGCTTATTTGAAATATGTATTTGTGTACTTTATGAGTTGGTGTTTATTTCTATTAGTAAAATACACTGAAAGATCTAACATATTGTGAAAATTTTCCGGTGTTATAGAGGAGACAAATACTCTCACCTGTTATTCCTAAATTATGTCATGGGTCAGAAATGAAACAATTAAAAATTGTATCTTGCAGTTAGTAATCAGAGACTGACGGATTGTTACATGTATTGTTTGAGGTTTTTGTGATCTTTTTCTTACTCTTATGAGAAATAAATGTCTTAAAAGAGGTTAGTCAATAGAATTGTCTCATGGGAGGGTAAAACCTGTTGGGTTTTTTATTGGAGACATGTGATCTGACATCATCTTTGAGTTCTATAGCTTTATGTGAATTCAGTATTTGTATTCAGGTTTGTCCTGAATTAGTCATCCATTGTAAACTACATTTCGGCATATTTACAGGAAGAATCAGGTGTTGCTTAAGCCGACAAAATGTTTACGAAGTGTTCTAAATGTTTGGTACCTTTTTTTTTTTTTTCTAAGAAAATATTGTCTGTTGTCAATAAATGTTTTGTACTGTTATTGAATTTTAAAACACAGTAATAAAAAATAACAAAAGCGAAGTATAACTGTTGTTTAGATATACATTTATTCAAATAGTCTGCATTCAAAGATATTAACTGAGGGTAGAGAGAGGTAGCATTGTGTTGGTTGATTAGTTTGTTTACATACCAAAAATAAATTGTCAACCATGAACTGAAAACGTAGCTGGATCCTTCACACACGGATTAGCTCCTGCTTTCTTAGTACAAAGAACAGAAGTGAATGTGCTGTGATGGCATGTTTTAAAATCCTACATTTAAATATGTCCACTGATCAGTTGGAGTCAGTTGAGTGTCTGCACAGTATTTAATTTGTGATCACTCAGATATCTTAATAATTTATTTTTTTGTTTTTGTTGTCTTTGTTTGATTAAATATGCATAATGTAGAGTTTTACTGTCACAAAATATATAGTGGTAGTTAGTGGATGTGGAACAGTGGCCTCTATATGCCAATCAGACGCTGTGATGTCTGCAAGATATGCATGCTGTTTAGAGCGACCTCTCTTGATTTCCTGTTTAGAAAAGAAAGCAGCTTCTGTCCTTATGAATATAAATCACTTAGACGTTGTAAGAAAGAATGATTATATTGTAAAATACTTAAAATATTTTCCTTAAAAATGCAAATGTCAGTATTTTGAAATGTCAAAAATAATACAAATAGTTTAATAATTGTAATTTCTACTGAAAACTGAATTTTAAGAAATTAGGAAAAGGAAACACTAGCATAAACCCATCATCCCACAGTAGATTTAAAAGAGCTGATAGCACGGCTTTCAATTCCATATTTTTATTAATATAAAAACAATTAAAAATCTATAAAATTTGAGAAACAATGAAAACCTTGAAAATCTAAAATCATTCCCAAAATGTACAAAGTGTAAATTACAGTTCATTAATAATAAATAAGATGTCCCCAAAATCTCGAATTCCCCTCTCCAACATGGCAACTTCTGCCTCCAGTCCATACTGTGTATGCTGTTGATCCATCAGATCACCGAAGAATTTTGGCATTTTTCAGAGCAAGTATAAAGCAGCAGGGAGATTTTCCTTTCGAGAAGCATCGTCATATTGTGACTGGGCAAAAAGCCAGTCCAGTGGGTCCTTATTGCTGGAAAGTACTTGGCTTTTACACTCTTTCTGATTTCCAAACGTAAGAGTCACATCATCCAGACGGACTGAAATGAAAGGCCTGCCAGCCCGAACACTGCTTCTAGGAAGGCATGCAGCTGTAGAGTGTTTCAGTTGCTTATTGCACATCTTATTCCTCTGGGTCCTCTGCAGTTTGCACGTCCCGGTGTGCAGAGACGTCGGCTGTGCCAGTTCTTTTATTGAGCTGATGTATTCCTCCAGTGACTGGACAGGGTAAACAGCTGCGTGGCATCCACCCTGAGAGATCTCCTCATGTATCTCACTGATGGTCGGCAGCAAGTCCACACACAGGAGCAGTCTGGACCTCATGCTGCAAACAAAGAGGGTCATAAACTGAGTTAGATATGTCATTTCTACCACAGTAAAGCATTTACATATTTGAAAAATATATCTGTTCCTATACAACTGATGTTGAAAATTTGTAATTCAATAACAAAATATTATTTTACTTAATTTACAAAAGAATATTAATATTTATCCATTTGTATTCCATCTTGTATTCAAACTTTGGACCCAGTGTATTCACTTTAAAATCTGAATTTCCACCATGAAATGAACAATCTGATAGATATACTTCAGTGAAACATTTTGTTTTACAACTTCATCACTGAACACAAAATTAGTACAATACTGTGCTTTAAAAAATAATATTTTCTACATTTTTCATGAAATGTATTTGAGACATAATAACATTGAAAGGACCATCTTAAATTGCTGGAATGTATTAGATTAATTATTTGAGTCTTCTGTGCTTGTTAGGGTAAATTGTTTTGAAAGTTTACAAAATACAAAGATCAATACCATTCTTGTTGAAAGACTATAGTTTTCCCCCAGAAGAAGTGTAAATATGCTTACCTGGTTTAAGTCACAAAGGCTTTGAGCAGATAGTGTCTGTCTTAGTGTTTGAGTCTCTAGTGAATGGTGATTTCTCAGGGAGAGAGGGAATGGCAGTGGCTTTTATACTGCAGCCCCAGTCCAGTGTGGTATAAGCCAAGGCTGACAGGGTCCAAATATAGCACTGACCTGACCTTGGAGCACTCTGCAGGAAGTGTGTGTGTGCATGTGAGCGTACCCAGGAAAACCTGGTGTGGAAACTGACTGAGCCTTATCACCACAGCTGCTGAACTGTTTACATTTCTGTACTAGTGTATTAAATGTAGCTTGTTTAATTACCTTGTCCTGATTAGTTTTATTCGTATATTTAGTTTGCTTTTAATCATCATATGTATCTTAAGATAGATAATACAATTTTGTGTGGCATGGTAAATCAGTTGAGAAATATTGGCATATACTGTGCACATTTAGACTATACAATTTTATCAGTAGTAATATTGTTTAGATATTTTATATATTTATATATTATTTCTATGTGTGTATCTATAGCAATCAAACTGAGCAATGCTTTTTTTAAGAATTTCAAATAAAATCTAAAACAGTCTATCAAGAATACTGTTTGTAAATGTGTTTTGCTAATGATTAATACATTTCACACAGACCATAATGGTTATATTATGGGGGGAGGGGGGACCACTCAAATGGAGTAAGAGCTATTTTTAGTCCTTTGTGCTCTATATTAATCTATATCCTTAATCCTGAAGGTGCACATGTTGTATTTTTATCCCAAGGATCTTAATAGCTCAGACTGTGTCCTGAGAACGGAAGAAACTTATCCATTCCGCCGAGTCAGTTCCTGATTGGATTAGTCCGAAGTTGTTTTATGAGATGTTGGACACGTAGTTCAACCACAGTGTTTTTGTCTTCTGCTTGGCTCAGTTACTGTGGACCCTTTGAATAGGAGTTTGGAGTTTATCTTATCTCTCTCTGTCATTTTAGTTGAAGGCATTTTATTGAACACAAAATGTAATTAAGGACACAATAATACAGTGCAAAATATTGAGAATACATTATATAAAATTACATATTAGATTAAATATATACATTTCATCATAAAACAGGACAATGAAATGTATATTTAACATGTATAATTGTTTCTATGTAGTGTTAGGACAAGTCTTAAACTTACTTAAAGTCACTGTAAAGCCTATAATACATTTTTGGACACTTAGCACCTCAAACTAAGGACTGGATTAAATCAATTAACCTACCTAATTGAAACCCTCATCAATGATCTGGTTTGTAGTTTGCAATCAGGTGTCTTAATATTGTCTGAGGTCAATAAAACTCACAACCTCTGAAAATGTAATAATTTATATATGAGAAAGTCTTTCTTTTAATTCATCTTCAGTGTTCTAATTCCAGGCCTATAATATCAGTAAAGATCTCTAAGCGGTTTAGAAAATCTATAAAAATCATATACACAAATAAAGTAAAATATATTCAAAGAGTAATGTTTAACTTATTTGAAATAGTGTACGTGACCCGGTCGTTCCAATGTGTGGCTCATAATGGCCAATACACTATTTTCAGCCCAGAAGTGACCTTTTAGTCAGTGCGATGTCAATTAGTCTGAGCGTACCCAGCCCAGGTTTCCACTTCTCATAAGAAGTGAAAACGTGTCAAACAGAACGGCTTCGGAGCACGTAGACCTGTAATGCAGCTAGACTTCAGCCAGCAGGATTTCCCGTCTTTGATATAAATTATTATTATTATTATTTTGTATTGCGGCAGGAGGAAGGCGAATTAATCATCGAAGGTTTACTTAACATCTCCTGGGGTCTCAGGAGACCAATCCGACTTCAGATGCATGATGATAATGAGCGAATTCATTTCTCTTGCACTGGACCTTGGAGATTAGATCAGATGGGGTTCAACAGGTGAGTAAAATGTGCTTTGGTTGACAAAAGCCAAATATAAATCACACCTACCTTTTTTATTATATATCTTAATGTATTTCAGCAGCATTATCATATTTAATATATTCTTTTACCCTCACACTTATTTAACACTTGTTTTTCCTAATCACATTGAAAAAACACTAAGTTAACTAAAGGACTGCTAAGAGTAACACAGTCATGTTTTGAATATACACATTTTCTTTCATTCTTAGTTCTTCTGCATTCGTCCTGTAAAGCAAACGTATTTTAATCTTTCACCTCATTAATTTCTAATGATGTACCCGACATTTAATATTACTCCTCACCTTGAAAATGTTCACACTACTTGTTACAATTCCTTTTTGACAGCGAGTACCTTGGGCAAAGGCGTAGGCCAAAAATGTAATTATAAAACTTTGCTTAACCCTGGTACTCTGGCCAAAACACTTGCTAACACCTAAAACTATCTACAGGATGTTTATGATGATAATGTACTATTTGCCCCTGCACATGCTTAAACTGTCCCACCTTGCCCTCGAGTTCATAATGAATCTGTGTCCTGTTATAGCTCAAGGCCATCTACAGCACATGTTGTTTCGGGTTCTCTGTCTTTTTTGGAATCCAGAAAGTTAAGATTATTATGCCTGTTGTTGCTTTTGCCTTTCTAAAGGAAATCCCTGAACAAAATCACAAATACCAAAGCATATCCGGATTAACATCTGGGTTTATTGGCTCCAGGTACGCTGGTGACATTTTCAGGCTTGCTTAAGCTTTATCAGTACTGTATGTGCTGCCAGTCAAGCTAAAAGCAAGTTAGTAACCTCATGCTCCGAATCACAAAAGAAAAAGAACGTGTTCAAACAAGATGATTGTTATTTCAGAAATTAAAGTAAAAACCATTTCATTAAAATTTAGGTCTTGACAAAATCAACACATTGACCATCCTGGGAATAAAATGTAATAAAAAATTAAAACGCTATAGGATACAAGATTGTAAGTTGTTATTCACAGTTTTGGTGTAGGCAATAATATAAAAAAATTATGGCATGTATGTAAACCAAAATAAGGATTAAATGTATAACATCATTAAAATATTATCATCTATTCTCTGGGCTGTTTATAGTTATATACATGAGGTGATACATTCCCATAACCTATATAGTACCACAGATAAATAATATGATAAACCTGGTAAAACTTTTTTTGATTTGGTGATTTTGGTATTTGGTATAACTAAAAATGTACAATAAATTGTAAAATCCTTCCAGAAGTAAACCTGAAATTGTCAGAGCTGCTCTTCTCATAGTATCTGACAACCGTTTGTTCATGTCTTGTTTTCTTTAGAATGGAAAACACCTCTCCAAGTGTCACAGTACAGAATTCTGTGGAATCCAATAATAATTCCCTAATAATTACACCATCCAAAGCAAGTAAGTATTTGATTCATTAACGCATCATATGAAATATTTTGAAAATTAATTATATTACTCTTGTATAATGAAAATATAAACTGGTTTTACCTAGAGCTGGGGTTAACACACAGCATGTGCACGTCTAATCCCTCACTCTTAAGTAAATACAAAACGTGAGGATTAATGTATTAAGATATCTGCTGCCTTGTACCTTTAAATCAACCCATGGGTAACAGGAGCTGATGTACCGGATCATTGTTATTCAAGATGGGGGCTAGGCTTCTTGGTTTGTCTTTCAAGATTAGATGAGTTTTATCATAATCTTTTTGGAACCATGTATCTGGGAGCGGTTTCAAGTTTTTTTTTTTCCACTGAGAACAATAAATACAAAGCACTCCACCCCCTTCCAGCAGATTATGCTACATAAACATGTTGTATTTGATAGAATACCACATACAGAATCTATTATTGTTGGTATTTTCTTGATTTTATATATTTTTTTAGATTCAGAAAGTGGTAGTTCTGAAGAGGAGACTCCACAGCTAATGAGAACAAAAAGTGATGCGAGTTTCATGAACGTCCAAAGACGGTCAAAGCTTCGTAGTTCTGGGGACATGCAGAGGATTAAAAGGCATCGCTTTTCAATCAACGGCCACTTTTATAACCACAAGGTAAACAATGCAACGTGCTCACAAGCCATCATTACATTTTGCTGGCAATATCGTACGACAATAGACATTGTACTGTTCCAAATATTATTAATTAAAACATCCTGGGGTGATGCGTTCCACTGGATTTAACCTGCAGAAAAGCAGCTTTTTCCGGTTCCAGAGATCGCTGTCAGCACTAACAGTATTACAATTGCCTGTTAGCTGGCACTATCAAAAATAGCTTTCGAGGTCACTTGGTTCATTAGGAGGCAGAGGTCCTGGAACACTTGTTGAAATCCTGGAAAGGAAACTGACTTTCTACTTTGACGTGTAACGGATGGTTATGTGTGAAGCATAAATCATTTGGCGTATTAATAAGTACAGATTAATGTGCATTTGAATTTTCAGAAGGGCTGGATTTAAAATAAAAATCAGATGGTTGTATTCTAAGTGTGCAGCTTTTGTTTGTTTTGATTATGTTGTAAATGGGAGTTTGTTTCTGTGCAGCAACTTGCATTCGATTCCTTTACATTATCAATGAGTCATTCCCAATCAGTAACCGTCTCTGTACAAAAAAGGGAATTGTGATCCTTTACTATTATTCTTTGAATATGTGTTTGAAACAAGTGTTTAATGTCTGAATCTCCCCGTGGCTGTTCATTTGCAGACATCAGTGTTCACTCCAGCCTATGGGTCAGTAACAAACGTCAGGGTAAACAGTACCATGAACACCCTACAGGTACTCAACTTAATACTAAACAAATTCCGTGTAAGTATAGTTTCTAGTATGCTTTAATTTAAGATTTGCACTTTCATTGTTATCATTACAGTTCTGTTTGTTGATCTAGCCGTTTTCTCTGCTTTAGGTTGAAAATAAATCTGATGAATTTGCACTGTATTTGGTTCATGAATCTGGTGGTAAGTTTATGTATTCAACATTTTTTTAAGTATTCTAACAGATGTTCTCATCAAACGGTTTATTAGAAAAGCAACATTCCTAGACCTGTGGCTACTTCCCGCAGATTGTTCATCACTGCAGTAATCTTCTTAGAAATTAGTATGAGTTCTTGTCTCCCCCCAACAGATGACAGAAAGTAATGGAATTTTCATAGACTCTACTAAGTGAAATGGGTTTATAGTAAATTAATTAATGTTTAGCCTTTAATGTGATGTATTGTATTGTATGCTATTTTAGTAGTTTCATTTTTTTAACCATTATTGTCATACACTTTTTGGGGGGCTTATTAAGTGGGGATTAGTTTTAAAACTATTCTTTATTCTTTCAGAACGGACTAGACTGAAGGACACACAATACCCACTGATTTCCAGAGTTCTTCATGGTCCTTGTGAGAAAATAGCCAAGATATTCTTAATGGAGACAGACTTAGGTGAAGAAGTGACCTATGATGTGAGGGTTTATTTTTCTACCATAAAAAAAGCTTCTGGTTTGATTGTTTTTGTTCATATCTAAATAAATGTCTAAAATAGTGGAATTCTAGGATCTCCTTCTCATTCTCAACTACTAAAAATAAATTCAAATTTTAGCTTTGTGCTAACAAATTTCCTGGTGAAGGAAACTTGTCAGCAATAAGCAGTACTTCACTCTTCATGCAGAAGAGACTGATATTAAATGTGTTTTGAAGTATTTGTAAAAAGTGTAATTGTTCATAAACTAGTCAAGATTCCGTAAAAAAAAACATTTTTGAATTTTTTTGTTATTTATATTATTATTATTAGTGACTGAACCTTTTTTTCTACTAATTTATGTAATTTTTTCAATAGGTGGCACAATATATAAAGTTTGAAATGCCTGTCCTTGACAGCTTTGTGGAAAAATTAAAGGAGGAAGAAGAGAGGGAAATTTTGAAACTGACAAATAAGTAAGTTTTACCACCAGTGGCTTTTTAATTAAGATATTATACTGTGTTACCCTGCACCATTATGTTTTCAAATAGCATTTGCTATTAGGGTAATTGTATTGTTCAAGGTTGCTGCAAAGCACCACTCAGCTGTGTTTTGAGTAAGTTAAGTCACAGTTTGTAATTTAGGAAGAATTTGCTTTAAGTAGGGAAAACATTGAAGTGATTGAGTTTGTTGCATTCTTGATATTACACAATGCAACTTTCCAACACATGGGAACAGCTCAAATATGCATTGGCATGAAAAACTGCCCTTCCCCCCCGAGAAAATAACTCACTAAAACTTTATTGTCTCTTTTCTGTTTACAGATTCAGTGCACTGAAATCCATGATCTTGCAGAAGTTAGAAGATGTTACTGAAAGCATGGAGCGTGACTGACAAGACGGTCATGATATTGTTCAAAAGGCAAAGCAGCTTGAAAATCATCAAACTTTCTTTAATTACCTGTTTCCAGGCTTACTCTAGTATCTCTCCAAACTAGGGCACTGGATTCTTAGACAAAAAGCAGGGGTTTTTCACAGCGTTTTTCTGATTTTCGGGCAATATCAAGGGAAAACAAATGATAAAATGGTAAAGCTGTACAGCACTTCCAGATATCTAAAGAAAGACATCTTCATGTCTGACCTTCAGGGAATAAACTACCACATCTATACATACTGAGACATTATTTAGTATTATTATTATTATTATTATTATTATTATTATTATTATTATTATTATTATTATTATTCTGTTGCCACCTTAACCATCTATTGCATTTGATATAATACAGAATAAGCATAATTCTGGTTATTTTTGTTCCTTTTCATTTAGCACTTTCATTCCCTGCTGGATATGCTTTAAGGATACCCAGTGTGGGAGAGAGAGGGAGAGATCAGAATCATTTACATCTTTCAGGACTACTGTTGGTTGTTATCTGATACTGCATTAAATATTATTTAGGTATGAAATTTATCAGCTTTATATGAAAGTATACTTTTGGACTTTGTTTTGTTGTGCACTTCAAGACTACTCTATAATGAATAACCACTGGAGGAAGGTGCTCTGAGCACCCTTTTGTAAAACATTATTTGTGTATTTGCCTATGTGTAGTTCATGTTCAACTCCACACTATTTTGTAGGAAGATATGTCAAATGTAACAATAATCAATCTGTTTTCTTGTGAAGCTGTAAATATTAACACATTATTCAATGAAGGTTTAATAAAGGTTTTCATACATATAGTCCACACGCTTTTTAACATTTATTTGACAATATGGTGTTTACCACAGTGCCCATATTGGGAGCTATTGTACCAGGTAAAAATTGAGGAGTCAACACTGATATACATGTCTAAACTAAGCAGATCATTGCATGTGTACCACTGTAGAGTTAACAATCCTTTACACAACACTAGAACTTCATCAAAACATACTTGAGTTGAGAAATGCCATGTGTACCACACTGTCGAAACTGTACACTCCAGTCCTAGAAAGTTTTAGTGTTGAATGTGAGACGATCTTTCCATCTGTACATGTGAGTACATGCAGTGGATATTACATTATGTATGTATACATCTCCATTTTCAATTATATTAATGCACATCAATTGAGACTCCTGTACTGCTTGTATTATATTGCACTAGTCTGTGAAGACAAATGTGTAAAAGATTTACATTTAATGTATTGAGTGGGCCTAAGAATCAGAGGAGCTTAATCCTGTTAAGCATCTGTTGACTAGATGGTACGCCCACAGTCATTGCCCTTAACCACTAAGTCTCAGCTGTTTCTCAATAATGTACTGGGTAGTATAGATCCCTTGAACTAATGGCTTGTGTTTTGAGTTAAATTTACCGTATTGTTGGGGCTACGAGGAAATAAACCCTCCTGTGTTTAATAAAGACCTCAACAACGCTAGCTGTCAGATAATTAGCTTGTAAGTAACATGAAATGCTGGCGACCCTGGGCATGCATTGTGAAGAACAGCATCCTAGTTTTCTCAAGGCACTTCCCTGCATTCCCCTTTGTATCCAATTCAAACGTATTACAGCTTCATGTGTGACAGTTATTTATGTAATTTATTAATATGCTGTGGCACTTAAGTTCATATTGTTCTCAATTTTGAAGCCTGCACAAAAGCACTACCTTTTATTTCTTGTATTTCCAAGATAACTGTATACAATAGTTTTAATTGTGCAGCTAAGTGACCTTTATACCCATTCCCATGAGCTACTCTAATACAATATTGAAGGTAAAATGCTCACTGCCCTGCCCTGCCCTGGTAAGATCGGGAGGTTTCCAGAGAGAATATGAATGATGTGAATATATATGACTTCCTTTCCCAGAGAAGAAGGAGGAAGTGTGGCTAAGAAAGAAAGACGCTGTCTAATGCCATGATTTAAAGCCTCTTGGTTGTGGCTAACAAGCATGTTTCTGAGTCATGTGGAGAACAGTCCTATAGAAAGAAGAAAATAAAAAGTGAAATAGAAATAGACATGACCTGATAACTACCTATTTATGGCGCTGAATAAAAAAATCCCCCATGGAGCTGTAGCCATGTTGAAGGTGTGCAGTCTGAGAAACACTCCACAATCTCCATCACAATATCAGTCAGATTAATAAGTCTGTGAGTTGATGGTAAGATATAGTCACACACCTTTGTACTTTCTCTGACACACGTGTCTGTAGGTCATAATGACTTTGGAAAACCAGAGCAGAGACAAGTGTTACCTTCATCCAGCCCCATACACAAAATACTGAGAATACATTTTTTTCTCAGCTGTTTTCATTCTTTCAGTTTCAGTGTAAATGTCTGAATCATCTTAAGGTTCCAAAAAAAAATAATAATAATAATAATTTCAATTGATTTCTCATACATTTCTCACTTGGGAAATGTAATACACTGCTATGAAAAATATTGTAAAAATATGAAACTGTCCACTACATATGTAAACATTAGATCCTTCTACCAGCAATGCAATGTACCCATCTGGAAGCCAAATAGTCATATTTTCAACAAGGCTGAGGACAGCATATGCCTGTTTTCAAATTGAAAGATGCTGCAACAATTGAGCTACTTCAATGTGTATACAGTGAGGGAAAAAAAGTATTTGATCCCCTGCTGATTTTGTACATTTGCCACTGACAAAGAAATGATCAGTCTATCATTTTAATGGTAGGTGTATTTTAACAGTGAGAGACAGAATAACAACAAAAAAATCCAGAAAAACACATTTCAAAAAAGTTATCAATTGATTTGCATGTTAATGAGGGAAATAAGTATTTGACCCCTTCGACTTAGTACTTGGTGGCAAAACCCTCGTTGGCAACCACAGAGGTCAGACGTTTCTTGTAGTTGGCCACCAGGTTTGCACACATCTCAGGAGGGATTTTGTCCCACTCCTCTTTGCAGATCCTCTCCAAGTCATTAAGGTTTCGAGGCTGACGTTTGGCAAACTCGAACCTTCAGCTCCCTCCACAGATTTTCTGTGGGATTAAGGTCTGGAGACTGGGGGCTAGGCCACTCCAGGACCTTAATGTGCTTCTTCTTGAGCCACTCCTTTGTTGCCTTGGCTGTGTGTTTTGGGTCATTGTCATGCTGGAATACCCATCCACGACCCATTTTCAATGCCCTGGCTGAGGGAAGGAGGTTCTCACCCAAGATCTGACGGTACATGGCCCCGTCCATCGTCCCTTTGATGCGGTACAGTTGTCCTGTCCCCTTAGCAGAAAAACACCCCCAAAGCATAATGTTTCCACCTCCATGTTTGACGGTGGGGATGGTGTTCTTGGGGTCATTCCTCCTCCTCCAAACACGGCGAGTTGAGTTGATGCCAAAGAGCTTGATTTTGGTCTCATCTGACCACAACACTTTCACCCAGTATTCCTCTAAATCATTCAGATGTTCATTGGCAAACTTCAGACGGGCCTGTACATGAGCTTTCTTGAGCAGGGGGACCTTGCGGGTGCTGCAGGATTTCAGTCCTTCACGGCGTAGTGTGTTATCAATTGTTTTCTTGGTGACTATGGTCCCAGCTGCCTTGAGATCATTAACAAGATCCTCCTGTGTAGTTCTGGGCTGATTCCTCACCGTTCTCATGATCATTGAAACTCCACGAGGTGAGATCTTGCATGGAGCCCCAGACCGAGGGAGACTGACAGTTATTTTGTGTTTCTTCCATTTGCCAATAATCGCACCAACTGTTGTCACCTTCTCACAAGCTGCTTGGCGATGGTCTTGTAGCCCATTCCAGCCTTGTGTAGGTCTACAATCTCGTCCCTGACATCCTTGGACAGCTCTTTGGTCTTGGCCATGGTGGAGAGTTTGGAATCTGATTGATTGATTGCTTCTGTGGACAGGTGTCTTTTATACAGGTAACGAGCTGAGATTAGGAGCACTCCCTTTGAGAGAGTGCTCCTAATCTCAGCTCGTTACCTGTATAAAAGACACCTGGGAGCCAGAAATCTTTCTGATTGATAGGGGATCAAATACTTATTTCCCTCATTAACATGCAAATCAATTTATAACTTTTTTGAAATGCGTTTTTCTGGATTTTTTCGTTGTTATTCTGTCTCTCACTGTTAAAATACACCTACCATTAAAATTATAGACTGATCATTTCTTCGTCAGTGGGCAAACGTACAAAATCAGCAGGGGATCAAATACTTTTTTCCCTCACTGTAATGGAGAATAAATGCACAGTTCAACAGACACAAATGAAAGCTGGTGTGGCTATTGTGGGATCTCTTTCTCAAACACAAAGCCCATAAATAAACACCAGCATCAAGGCCAGGACCTAAGAGGACAGTTACTGGTAAATATCATCCAGGAGATTTCAGTTTTGCAGTGTTTACATACTTTACTAAAACATTGAGAGTCTGTATCTGAATGCAAACTTCAGCAGTTTATCTCAAAGCTGGTCAATAATGTTTGTTGCATTGAATAGATACAAAAAATACAATTTAAATATGTCAGTAATGTGTATTGGTTATTTTATCTCTTTAAATAGTACCAGTACATGAAACTGGGCAGTCAGTTGGTACTGATTTAACATTTACTTATCACATTTAGTGAATTTCATGCATGCTTTTTTTTCTAGGTTTACCCGAGACAGGAACAGAAGGGAGCAAACAAAATGACCCCAGACAGTTTGGTGGAAATTCTCCCTGAAGTGTTTCCTGTTTAAATGTAAGCTCTTGCGCCCTCCTGGGGTTGCATGTGGTTAGACATTGGGTGCAATATCCCAATAATCCCAAACAGAGTTTTATTGCAGAAATCTTCTTTTGTGTAAGCATTCTTCATTCAAACATGGCTTATGCATGAATAAAATGTGTTAAGTAATTGACTAATAAGAAGAAGAAGAATGCTGCCAGTTATAATCATATGTGTGCTGAGTATTAATACACTAAATCTGCAACACCTTGACATTTTATACGCGACACCATTCAAGTGTAAC
The DNA here is from genome assembly GCF_036373705.1 of Amia ocellicauda. Taxonomy (NCBI): domain Eukaryota; kingdom Metazoa; phylum Chordata; class Actinopteri; order Amiiformes; family Amiidae; genus Amia; species Amia ocellicauda. The sequence continues at coordinate 15,138,715 of NC_089869.1, forward strand.
CCAAATAGCACCCGACTGAACACATAAGACTCAACTGAAGTCCTGCAAGCCAAAATGCAATTGCTCTTAAACATGACGTGCAATATTATAATGAGCTGACAGAATAACCGCTGGGCAGAGTTCAGGACTGTAACAGCAGCGCCGGGGTCATGTGATCCCATTGAGCAGCTCGCCGCCCGGGTCCCGTTTCATTGAATAGAAACCGTCATATTCATATTCCTGTCAGCCGTGGTATTTTCAGGTGTCGTTGCAGACTTCCTGATTACGGACACTAGACAGTAGATGGTGACGGCGGTAACCCGAGTGGGAGCATCATGGCTTTTCTCCGCGGCGTCGATTCCCATGTAGTGATCGTGGGCTGCGGTATATCGGGCATAGCAGCCGCTCAGAAGCTCACCCAACACGGGTTTAAACATGTGCACATCATCGAGGCGACTGGGAGAAGCGGGGGCAGGATTAAAACGGCCACTTTCGGTGAGTAGACTGCACACGTGTACGTCCACCTGTAAAATACATTTCTTCATCTCTTACGATTGAAGCCAAAGTGCTCAGTTACAGCTAGGTTGCAGTTATATGATTGCATAACGTGTGAAACGGATCAAAACAATCATGTATGTGAACTGTAAATGACATGATCTGCTCAGTGACAAGCAGGTCGTGTTTGTGCGTCTCATTTTCACCCAGCTGTAGTTTGATTTGTTGATTTGTGTGTACATATGCATCATAAATCTGTATCTGTTTTATTGGTAGTTGGTTTCATGTTCCGATAGTTGTTTTGTAAGGGTCGTCCATCACAAATGTAAAGGCAGGTCGTTTACCCAATTGCAGTCGCCGTAATTGAACACTGCTCGTCTTCCAGCCAATCGCGTCCATGCATTGAAAGGTGTGGGCGTTGCTTACAATAATATTCGCCCAGTAGTAGGCGTCCAAAGTACACACACTGACGGTGTTTATTCAACATTGTTGGGGCTGTGCCGCAAGTAAAGGCAATCATATTATTATTTACATGTATTTATTTGTATGGGCAAGATGTGTAAAAATGCATTTACAAATTAAAACCTATTTTTCACATGTGAGACTATAGGATAATGGTTTTATGGTATTGCTTCTTTTACAAAACAATAGATCAAAGTTCATTGTATAAGGCCTACAACTTCCTTGAATTTCCTGCTGCTTCAAGCATTTTTTTTACACGTAATACTAATTAAGAGCTTTTAAGGGCTTTATAAGTCTGAATTCACCCACTGTATATATGATTTGACAATTACTCTATACAAGGAAGGTTTTATATCTAATCTTGAATTATTGCATTTTTGTGTGCAAGTAATAATCAATAAATATTGCCATATAGAGATGTACACCTGTGTATTAAATGGGATTTTCTCAATTGCATGTTTCAAGGAAATGCAATTGTGGAGATTGGGGCAAACTGGATCCATGGCCCATCCCAGGAAAACCCTGTGTTCCGCCTGGCTTGTAAGTACGGGCTGCTGGAAAAACAAGCCATGTCTGAGGAAAACCAGCAGCTAGATGTCGGGGGTCACCCGCCATTCAAGCCCAATTGGTTCTCCAGTTCTGGGAATAAACTGGGGCCAGAATTAACAGAGCCGGTCACTGAACTTTTTATGAACTGCCTTATGAAGAGTCAGGAGTTCCAAGAAGCCGAGAGGGAGCCTCTGCCCAGTGTGGGAGAGTTCATAAAGAGGGAAATCGCACAAGATATGGCCGGATGGAAGGATGATGCCCGAACCAGAAAACTGAAACTGGCAATGATGAGCATGCTGCTAAAGTTGGAGTGCAGCGTTAGTGGGACTCACACCATGGACCGTGTGGGACTGGGAGCTTATGGTCTCTACAGAACACTCCCTGGCCTAGACTGCACTTTTCCTGGGTACATAGCCTTAACTGTTACATAAACATTGACAAATCTGTTTTTACAGGGTTTCGATCTTTGGCAGTAGGCTTTGGATGTTAATATTTGAAAATGTGCTTTCCCTTCATGTGTACATTATTAATTTTCACTTTGACCATAGAGAATTGACCGCATATATCAATCCCGTATGCCAACTTTGCGTGAAGGTATTTATAACTTCTCTTTAGCAAACACTGGTGCACATTGTAATTGTGTGCACTTAAACTTTTATATTATAACTTTCTATATGTCAGTCCCCACAATACTACGCCACTCCCTTTTATTATGAGGAGGGGAACCCCACACCACTCCCAGACTGGATACTGGAGCACACACAGGACACACGAATTCACAGCACAATAATTCAGTTGGCAGCACATCTGTGGTGTAGGGTGTGAAGTCTGCACTGTTTCCTCACAACACAACAAAAAAATCCCTACCCTATGACCCTAAAACTCCCATATTTGTTCCCCATAAGTATACACAACCAATGTGACAAATAGACAGAATTAGGTAAATCTCACTCTGGTGTCAGACTTTATTTCTAAATAGACCGCTCAAATTCCTTCTGTTTGTCAGCCAGTTCCCAATGTCCATGCAGTCCAAAACTCTCCTTCACTCCCAATTCTGTCCAAACTGCTTCTGATATCCTCCTTCTGGTCTCACCCCCCATTTTATAACCTTGAATCCTCTTTCCTCTTACCGCACTCAGGTGTGGGGCTCCACTCGGGGGCTGGGTGGCCTAGCCAGTTAAGGACTGGGAAACAAGGGCTTAAACAAACAGCGGGGCAGCTGAACAATTTAACCAAGTGCATCAATCATTTTACTAATTAAATAAAAATACAATCCATAATACCATAACAAAATTACCCTTGTGTCCACCAAAAGAGCTGCAAAGAAAACGCATGCAACAATCATACACTCATTAAATAATATACAATAAAAAACACAAGCCCAATCAGTCTAGTTTTTTTTCTATTGTTTAAAATGTTGTCTTTCTCTTCCAGAGGTTATGAAGGCTTAACAGATGCCATGATGAAGGAACTGCCAAAGGGTATAGTGTCCTACAACAAGCCAGTCAAATGCATTCACTGGTGTGACTCCTACAGTCAAGCAGCCTCCTCAGAGAAGACATTCCCTGTCGTAGTAGAATGTGAAAATGGAGAAACCTTCCCAGCTGACCATGTTATTTTCACTGTTCCTTTAGGTGAGTTATTTCAGAAATGAAATGGTTAAATTGTCCTTCTCAAGCGCAGTCCTACTGATCCAAGCACTTGGAGTGTGTCTGCATTCTGCGGCAGTGTGATTTGTATGACATACAGTATGAATACAGTTAGTATATGTTTGGAGGGATAGAATGATGCCTTTGACACAAACATAATTTGGCAATTTTATATTTTATATATTATTATTTATTATTTATTATACACCTTTGTCACTTCTGTTACTGCACCAACATCACAACATAAAAAGCTGATGTGTCAGTTACTGTCTGCTGAAACCAACCTGGCTGTGTTATTGATCACCCCTAGTCTTGTTTTTCATATCAGACCTGTACTTGTAGACACAGCTATTGTACATTTTATCTCTTAATATTGTCATAAATTTGTTTTGGCTGTAGACATTTGAAATGATGAACTTGACATGACTGACACATTATTTTGAGAGACTAAAATCTGAATAAGTATTTTCATTTTTATTAAGGGTACTTTAAAAAGCACTATGACACACTTCTTAGTCCACCATTGCCCCTGAGTAAAGTGCACTCCATTCAGAGGATGGGCTTTGGGACAAATAACAAGATCTTCCTGGAGTTTGAGCAGCCGTTCTGGGAGCCAGACTGTGAGGTGATCTACTTTGTGTGGGAAGATGAGTCCTCTGTTGTCGATGTGGTCCCAGATGTGCAACGGTTCTGGATGAAGAAACTGTTTGGCTTCACTGTCCTGAAACCAACTGAAAGGTGAAAATCTGAATTGTCTCAGGCTTTTGTTATTCTTTATAATGAAACATTTATTAGTGGACAACATTAATAATAATTAATAGAAGCAAATGTACACTTACAATAAAGATCTCCTTATCTCAGACATAGCTTTGCTGATTCTTAAACTTTCATAAAGTTTTATTAAAAAGGTTCTTTCTTCATGGTTTCTCCCTAAAATTAGGTATGGCCATGTGCTGTGTGGCTGGATCGCAGGGCATGAATCTGAATACATGGAATTTCTCTCTGAAGCCGAAGTTAAGGACTCTATTACACAAGTAATTCGCAGGTTTACAGGTAACCTCTGTTTATCTACCTTGTTGACCTCTTGAAATGCCATCTGCTTTAAATCCAGTCCAAGATTACTAAAGTGCTTTTTAAATTATAATGAAAAAGATTGTTCCCTGCTTTACTCCATCCTTTAAGGCTGCAGCTCATCGTTAAGTTTGACTCATTTTAATGGTGTTAACAAAAAAAAGTACATTTAACTGTGTTTATTAAAACTAATCTCTGTTAATCATTGTCCTTTTTGTATTTTCCTTTTGTTTAGGAAATGCAACAATCACCCCCAAGAGGATCATGCGGTCTGCATGGTACCATGACCCCTACACTTGTGGATCTTACACTTACGTTGCAGTGGGATGTTCGGGATTTGACATTGATATCATCGCGGAGCCCCTTCCACTGAAGGAATCGCACTCAAAGGTATTATTATAATGCAGACGTAATCAGATTGTGGTCTGCAAGCTCCTTTAAAACCCTCAAACTGAGAAAGCAGAAAGAAGCTCATATCTAAAATATTTGAACTGAAGAACTATATGTCATCAGAACTAAATTATGTATATACACTTGCAAGAAAAAGTTTGTGAACCCTTTCGAATTACCCACATACCTGCTTAAATGGCTCATAAAATATAGTCTGATCATCATCTAAGTCATACCAATAGGTGAACACAGTATGCTTTAACAAATAACACAAACATTTTTACTCTTACATGTCTTTATTGAACACAGTGTTTAAACATAAACAGCATAGGCTGGAAAAAGTATGTGAATATCTAGGATAACTTATTTGAAAGTGGATAATTGAAGACAGGTGTTTAAATCAATGAGATGACATTCATGTGTGGGTTAGAGGTGCCCTACCATATAAAAAATGCACAAAGTTTGGTTATCAACAAAGTCTGCCCCTCAAAACAGAGATCTGTTGAAGTGGGGTATGGCTCGGGCAAAACAAATTTCAGAAGACCTCAGGATTAGTGTTGTTGAGGCTTATTAGGCTAGAAAAGGCTACAAAAGTGGTATTCATGGGAGGATTCCATGGAGGAAACCACTGCTCTCTAAAAAAAACATTGCTGCCCATCTGAGGTTTGCCAAAAACCACCTGGATGTTCCACAACACAACTGGAACAATGTTCTGTGGACCGACGAGACTAAAATTGAACTTTCAGGCAAAAGGGCACTATGTTTGGAAGAGACAAAATACTGCACACCAACACGACAACCTCATCCCAACCCTGAAGCATGTTGGACCGAGCATCATGGTTTGGGGCTGCTTTGCTGCCTCAGGCCTTGGACGGCTTGCAATCATTGAGGGAACAATGAATTCAAAATTGTATCAAGAAATTCTACAGGAGAATATCAGGGTAACAGTAGATGATCTGAAGTTCAAAAGAGCTTGGGTCATGCAACAACTAAAGCAACAGAATAGCTTAAACAAAAGAAAATGTACATATTGGAATGGCCAAGTCAAAGTCCTGACCTCAACCCTATTGAAATCCTGTGGCATGACCTGAAGCAAGCTGTTCATGCAAGACATCCCATAAATATAAATGAACTGAAACCATTCTGTAAGGAGGAATGGTCCAAAAGACCTCCTAACCATTGTAAACTTATAGGTTATTGCTGCTAAAAGAGGACCCACCAGTTATTGAGAATCATGGTTCACATAGTTTTTTCCAGCCTGTGCTGTTTGTTTGAACAATGTGTTCAATAAAGACATGTAAAAGTACATATTGTGTGTTATTTGTTAAATCTATTGTTATGACTTAGATGAAGGTCAGACTATATTTTAGGTGCCATTTATGCAGATAATTTGAAAAGGTTCACAAACTTTTTCCTCACAGCTAGATATGTGATCAGTCTGAGCATACAGTAGCTTAACATTTGGTGTTAAGTGCTTCTGGCTATTTTTAGGGCTATAAATGGGTTCAGGATCTTATTGGTATGATACAATGCGGTGTAATGTAAAGTCTTTCCTTTTGCAAACTCTTGTACACAGGGGTCCAAGTCAGTAACTTTGATCTGATCTCTACATGTTAATATCAACCCTTATCGTTACAGCCTTTACAGGTTCTGTTTGCTGGAGAAGCGACACACAGATCGTTCTTCTCAACGACCCACGGGGCCCTGCTGTCGGGGTGGAGGGAGGCAGACAGACTCATCGCCCACTACGCCCCGTCTTCGTTTTCTGAGAAACACAGTTCAAAGCTGTAATGACAGGTTCTGTTTCCTAATAAATCAGTTCATAAGAGGATTCGGTAACTCCTGAGAGTTATACAAGGTTTATGAATACATGGATGCATTACGTTGCCTTAAATTCACAATTATAAGAAGGTGTGTTTGGTCCAGTGGTGCAGAACAGAAGTGATCATTAACGCAAAATCCTGAAACTCGTTTAACCCTGATCCATAGGGGACTTATAAAATGTAAACATTATTTTGTCTATTTGTCTGTATTCTACTTTACAATTATTATTTTTAAGGAATTTCACTTCAGACTGTGCTTTTCATATCAGCTGATGAAATCCCCATAATTGCATTGTATTCTGTTCTATGAATTTAGCAAGTTATTCATAAATAATTAAAATCTAAAAAATCTAAATAGAAATAGAAATATGGAGTGTGATTTGAATTATTTTCATGATGATTCTGTTCATAGGACCACTTTTACCTAAAATGAAAATAGATATATTACTCTTCATGGTTTCAGTTTGTTCAAATAAAAGTTTATATTTCAAATTGAATTGTCTGCATCCATTTATGCATGTATACATCTATATGTAAGGATACAACTTGAAAATTCTAAAGAGTATTTTGTTTTTGTGGAGCCTGTTTTCCCCACAACTATAATTTTGCAATTCTATTTCACTAAATGTATTGATCATACACATCCAAAAAATGTCCTGCTAGACAAAGAAAGAAGTAGGGGACAAAAAGTGTCCTAGGGTACAATGGTGTGGCAGCCTTATCGTTGACTCCTATAATACCCCATTATTTGGCATCTGTACCATGGTCTGTAGGTCTTGTCTCTCAGTTAGTACAAGCAAAACAAAAAGGGAAATTAAATTTTTAACACACAATTCAAAGTTTGAGTGCTTCTCGTGATACTTTTAAAAAGAACAATAAAATCATTCTTGATTTTGAGAAATTGCACATTGGTTCCCTGGCGAAAGGGTAGGGAAGATGTACGCCGTCATTAAAACGCAACGGGCAGAGCAACTCCACAATGAATTTGAAGTGTTTCCTCTTTAAAGGTAAGCTATTGCAGCCTCCTGGGGTTGCATGTGGTTAGACTAGATACAAATTCAAGTCATTGTGTTACTCATGTAGTGCAATATCCCAAATCAGTTTTATTGCAGAAATCTTCTTTTGTTTAAGCATTCTTCATTCGAGCCAAAGTGATGACAATTGTGTCACTGTCCACATATTTATGGACCTACCTGTATAACAGTAGTTGCACTTCTTTCATGTTTTGATTGTTTTTTTAAAGATAATGAGAGTAACCAAACGTGTATGATGATTTTTATGTTGAAGGTCTAAGTATTGCAGCTCTATAACCCGCCTGTGACCAGAAACGGGTGCATCAGGAATCTTCTGAGCTCGGAACCGTGCGCTGTGCTATTGGTCGCCACCCGGATCTTTCTCGATGTAACACATGAAGTATGAAAGCGTGTATAAAAAGATGTGACCAGAGCTAATATTAAAAATGAGACTGCACGCATTGTTGTGTAGTGCTAAACAATTCAGAGATGTTTTCGATTTCGGCGGCCGAGAAATTGCGCATTGGTTCCCTGGTCACATGGCGAAAGGTAGGGAAGATGTACGCCGACAGAAAAACGCAACGCAGAGCAGCTTTTATTTCTCACTGTGTAGTGCAGCCTGTGGGCAGGACACCAGTGTCAAAATCCAGGGCATACCAGACAGATATTTTGTATGTGCATTGGTGACAAGTGGATGTGCAAATGTCCATAATGTGCACGTAAAGATGATGTATGTCATAAAGTTGCTTAACCGCATTATTAATGCTAAAGCAATGCTCGTTAATGTTCAAAGTTGCACATGTAGACGGTTTACAGTTGCCAAGTACTTGATCAGTTTAACTGTATTAAGTTTTTATTTTATTATATCATAACTACTTTAATATGTCAATATTCTAGTGAAAGTGTTCTTGGTTATTTTTCATTTTCTCATTTGGTCTTTTCTTTCTCCATTTTCCTTTGCTTAGGTCTCAAACAGATGAAAGCCAACCTGAGAAATGTGGACTGTATCATAGAAATCCATGATGCCAGAATATCCTTTGTTAAGGGATTTGGTTTTTGCTTTGTTTTGTGTTTGCATGAGAAGACTTGGGTTGTTGTTTAACCTTGATGTCATCAGACTTGCATCATAGTTATTTACTTCCAACCTGTAACTATAAATCAATGCAATTTTTCCATATGTTTTCACTTGTCTGTTGCACCTTTTTCTTGCCAAAACTGAACTTTTGTTTTTAAAGAGTCAGGTGATATTTGCAAGGTGAATAAATCTTAACAATCAGCAAGAGCATACCAAATCTTTAAAATGTCCATGCTGACTCTTCTTTAACGAGACAACATACCATTATCTGGGCGCAATCCTCTCTTTCAGGAGAGTTTACACATCAGACCACATTTACTGGTGCTAAACAAAATGGACATTGCAGATCTATCAAACAAGCAGGTATTGTATGGGTTTAATATGTCCTTAGAAATAGTGATAATACACAAAATACAATGCGCAAACAATGTATATCATAAACCTACTTCACTGAAATTGATATTTCATGTTTGCGTGGAGTGCTTTGCAATATAATTAATTGAATTTTGTTTTGCAGAACGTTCTTAAACAGCTGGCTAAGCAAGGTGTGAAGAATGTTGTGTTTACAGACTGCTTACGGCAAAAAGATGAAAATGTGAAGAAGGTGAGACGCTGGAGAGGAGTAGGAGGGGGTATGCTTGAATAGCCTTATATCTGTTATGTGTGAAATCTACTACTTGAGGCCCAGGGCATTTTTCTGTTTTTAATCCCACTTAATATCTCCGTTGGTTAATTGAACTAATTACTCACTTAAAAGCACCAATCCTGTCCCAGGGGTAATTCCGGTGATAGTTCAAAGAGACCTTTAAAAACCTTTTGGATTGGGGCTCTGAAGAAAACTAGATTACAAGAATGCATTGAAAATAAATGTTCATGATCTTTATATCTGCTGTACAAAACGTGTTTACTCGTGTTTGTTTCAGTGATACATTTTTATGTCCTTCAGGTAGTTCCTATGGTAACTGAGCTTATTAAGAGCAGCTCTCGATTCCACAGGACGGAGGTGAGGGAGTCAAAACAGGCTATAATACAACTGTCTTTGTTTTCTACAGTTAGATATTAACACGTTTGTTTTTAATCCACACCAGTAGCAGGGTATGTGTAGTGTATATATATATATATATATATATATATATATATATATAATTTCTGATTATGTTGGAAAATAGTATGAGTAAAGAAATAGTTTTTAATTAGTTGCTTGATTACCATTTCCTTTTTATGTAGGCCTACTGCATTTTCTATTATTAAGTGTTTGTTGGTTACTTTACTAAAAAATAATGTACGTCAAACCAATTGAGAGCACTGTTTTATCTTTATTATTTTTAGGACTCAAATTATTGCCTTATGGTGATTGGAGTACCGAATGTTGGGAAGTCTTCTCTAATTAATGCCATAAGAAGAATGAATTTAAAAAAAGGTATAAGAAAAAGCAATTCGTGCATATATATATATATATATATCTGTGTATGTATATAAACATGTTTATATAAAGCAATATAAGATTTTATATAAAATCACATCACCATTTTATATCACAACAAAATATAAGTCCATAACTCCATGATATATCCTTAATGTGATTTATATGCTTTCTCAAAGGCAATGCAATACAATATTTAGTATTGTGTCTAACTTAAACCTTAACGTGTTCTGCTTATTTTAACTAATGTTTCCATTATTATTATTTTAGGTAAAGCTTCCAGAGTTGGGGGAGAACCAGGCATAACCAGAGCAGTTTTAACTAAAATCCAGGTAAACTGTTGTGTTTTAAACCCTGCCAAGGCTTTACTTGTTTTAGAAGGAAGTGTCATGATCTCCTTGAAGTTAAATCTTCTGTTTCCTTTTTTGTTGTTAAATTTTAATTGATTATGAAGTAATTTTCAGTTTTGACTCCAACGTGTTTCGGCAGGTCTGTGAAAGGCCTCTTGTGTATTTGCTAGACACGCCTGGAGTCCTTCCCCCAAGGATAGAAAATATAGAAACTGGAATGAAGTTGGCGCTATGTGGTAAGTGCATATACAACTGATGTTTTCAAGTGCTGTGATACCATGTCAAGATTTAACATGAGTGGTGTTAGATAAGAGAATGTCCTGTTTGTGGTATCTTGCCCAAAATCATGCCAGAGGGGAATTGCTCTGGCTTTGTGTTCATTGTTTTAACAAATTAGCCTAATTTGTTAGTTTGTTTGAATTTTACCTAATTTTCTTGAATGTTTATGGAAACATTGAAATGGTGATATTGATATATGGAGTTGAGATTTTTCAGCTATGCTTAATTGAACTTCTGTTAGACTTTTATCTCTACCTTTGGATCTTAAGATTTCAGTCATTTCATATATTTTATGTACATGTTAACTGAATCTGGTATTTTATTGGATGTGTGCAAATTAAGAACCTCTATAGATGTCTGAGGTTAGGCTCAATTCATTGTCAAATTATTTTCTTTATGTATATTTCTTCTACAGGAACTATACTGGACCATTTAGTTGGTGAAGATGTAATTGCTGATTACTTACTGTATACTTTAAACAGGCTAGAGAAATTCAGGTAAACCCCACAGTCTTTTTTGTTTTTCCTTTAGTTCAAATGTCCAAGGTACAGTGCCAAAACTCAGTAATCATTGTCATGGAATTACTTCTATATATTTAAGTCAGTGGAATTCTGTAATTATAATGGAGGTTGTAAATATGTCAATCTGTGAAAATTGCACTCATACAAAAACAAATATACAATTTCACTTTTGTCATGATTAGGTTTTAATAAATCATCTTATATACTATATATCATCATCATTTCCCCAAATTATGTTCACTAGAGTTGTTAAACTGATATGAGAAACGGTTTAGGCCCTAAAAAATACTCAAATGTAATGTAATTTAGATGTTAATTTATTGTATTTTATTGCCAGCTATGTTGATAAGTATGAGCTGGAAGAACCATCTGATGACATTCAGCACATCCTAAAAAGAATTGCTGTGAAGCTGGGAAAAACACAGAGAGTGAAAGCTATCACTGGTGTAGGTGAGCTGTAAACATTAACCTGCTCATAGTTTTTAAACCCCAATTCAACAAAATGTAACAATTACTTTCTTTTGAGAGTTGATTTTACAATGGTCTGAACAAAAAATATATTTAGAAATGTCTAATCTTGGTGTGTTCTCTCAGGCGAAGTCACCCTCACCGTGCCAAACTACACGGCTGCTGCTTATGATTTCATCCGAGCTTTCAGGAAAGGAGAGCTTGGCAGGGTGATGATGGACTGATCAACATACCTACAGAACAAGGTTACACTGGAGTGTCTAAGACTGTACATGTCCAAGGTCACTTGCATATATTTATTTTGATGGGAAGGCACAAAGGATTTCCCAGAGAAATGGGATACGTGTCCCACAATGAACCTTTATTTTTGCAGTAGCACTTTTGCTCCTGAGTTTGTAAAATATCATTATTTTAAATATAATGTCATAATATATTTCTGCTCTTTGTAATTAAATCGCAGTGCACAGTATGATTTCTGTTCTTTTTAGATAGTAATCCCATACTGTAGTCTGTCAATTCACTTTTTAAGACAATGAATAACAATGCTATTGTTAAAATGCTAATGCACATTGTTTTTCATTGTCTTAAAAGTCAGTGGGTTTGCTATAAACCATCCGCTACATTCAAAAGGTGTCTGATGTAGAAATGCAGATCTTTACCTGAGCGCGCACATTTCAAAACCCAGCTATTTTAAGTCTCCTTCCCTGTGTTGTGCACAAGAGATTCTCTTCCCGATATAACATCAGTTGTTTGATATTCTTCAACCCCAGATTAACCTGTACATCCCATTTAGTCAAGTAAGAAATATATATTTGGTTACCTTCTGAACTCTAATGCCTTCTTAAGCTATGTTTATTTGAGATTATAGTGTGGTGGCCAGTAGAGGATAGTTGATTTGCCCACCTGCAGTCAAGCCAGTCTTTTTTTTTAATTTCTCTTACATCACTTCCATAGTAAAAGATTATAAGCAGATTTTAACCTCTAAAGATGTTATGTCACCTTTACAGTATTTCGTATTGAGAACAAATGGTTATACAATCAAGCACTCTTATCTCATTTAACAGTTTGAATACAGGTTAAAACAAAACATATTAGGTACTTTATTGTTGATGTTTTACATTCTGTTCTATTTTGAGTAAATTAATACATTTTCATATGGACAGTAGTTAACGGTTTAACTAGGATTAGGATTCTGTTTTCCTTGACCTCAAAATCAATGTTTGCAGCAGCTGAAACTACAGTGAACTAAACATTTGAATATGCACTCAAATTAGAAGGAAAAGAAATAACAAACAAAAGAAAGAGGTGCCATTACCTCAGTATTTTTCTTAATATACTTTAATTATAATTTTCATAGGTTTAAGATAGTGATCAAAGTAGTACTATAAATGTCCTTAAAAATCTGTAAAATGTATTAACAATACTTAAATCACATATACAAACAGCAATATACAAATTATTTCAATGTTTACATATCGTAAGTGATCAAGGGTGAACAAGGATCTAGTATTAATTAATCATTTTACAAAACCCACCCTGCTGGTGGCATTTCAACAACTCCTTAACTAACAGCAATTTTGACATTTATTAAACATGTGCATTGCAACTACTCCTTTTAAAATATTTTATATTAGGTTCTATAAAGGATTTATAATCTTTGCATTTCAAAACCATTACCAACCTCATCTATTTATGCTAAATATCGTAATTTATAAATCTAACAAAATACTTGGAAAGTGTACAGAATGGTTAAAACTTGTATTGTATACAAAGCCTGACCTTCAAACAACATTTTTCCATCTGAAAAAGACAATACGGCACAATATCATCATATTGAAAATCCATCAAGCTCAGATATATTTATGAAATAACGTTTTCCAATCATCAGGCTGCGGAAGTACAGTTTCTGTTGATTGTGCTAAGTATGGTATATTCTGGAGAAATATATCCTGAAAATATTTCCAGCAAAATCAACTAAACATCAAGGACAAGCGGCATTAGCTTAAATTAAAGTGGTAGGTTTATAAATGCGGTAACTATTAAAACAGCTATGTTACATTAATATATACAGGATCTGCTATGCACAGCAAATACATTTATGCTATGTATTTATAAAGGCCAAATTGTAGGCAATCAATTATTTCAAATTGTGAAGAGCCGAATCTGTGACTCACAATTATACAGCTCATGTTTTGCACCATTCTGTGTGTGTCCTTGAGCACTTTGTAAGTGCCAGCACATTGGACAGTTTCCCTTTATCAAAGCACATCAGTCCAACAATAATGGAATCTCTCCAAACTGCATTTTCAGTAGTGGGCCCATATTGTAAAACGTGTAACTCTCACAGGAGACCTCAGGAGAGATTTAATCATACGAATATATATTATTAGCATATGGACTTGATGATGGATTAGATTTAAAAATAAAAGTGAACAAATTGAAAACCATGTTTATGTTTGTAATATGTATGGTTTGGCTACTCTTTTGCAACACGATATGAACCTGATTGTATGAGGTAGACTTGCAATTATGGGATTTAGAAAATGAAGAAAGGTAGCACTCTCCCGACTGGCACTCTGATGGCTGGCAGTCAAACATTGTCTGTCTAGACCTGACTGATACGATCAATCAAGCAATTCTAGACAGAGAGGTCTGTGACAATGGCTGGGCTTCAGCAGAGAGTGTATAGCTTATTAAAGTACATACAGAAATAACAGAATGGAATAAGATGAATATATGGCATAATTACTTCCATCCTTATTTTCCTCTGCACCTGCTCCACTAAACTAAATGCATATGACTTGTTTACACTCCATAATTTACTAAAATATACTAAACTGATTTCTTTGCAGTGGTGTATGTATTAACAAATAGGTATAAAAATATCCACTGTCCCTCTCCCTGTTGGAGTTTATAGTATAATAAGCACTCCTTTCATGTACATTAAAACTATGAAATAGTATAATTTCAGGAGTGAACTGAAAGATGAAGCCAGTCAAACTAAATATGATGATTGAGTGATTCAGAGTAATGGCAAAATCTGAAAATGTATAAACTCGTAATGCTTCCAGTAGCCTCCAAATATATTTATATCCTTAATGAAGTGTAACTAAAAGTTGTGTTGGCAAGAAAATGCTGGTATACATTTTTCAGTACAAATATATTTTTAAATACACAGTTCAAAATTATAATATTCCAGGATAATTTCGCCTAAAAGTGTACTCTGGCAAGAAGCTCAAGCTTGGTGGCAAATGGATTTTCCTGCACAATAATAATTTGAAATGCACAAAGCTAGCACAAAATCCACAATCTCCATTGGACATCACATGTCCACACCTCAATCCAGTGCAATATTTGAGATATTAACTGAAAAAAGTAGTTCAGAAGTGCTAGCCTTGCAGTCTGGAAGAACTGAAGTAGTTTTGTGCAAAGGATATCAATATATGCAATATCCCTCCTAAAAAAGGATTTATTAAAGGATACAGTAATCACTCAATGTTATCAGAGTGATAAGAGAATATAAATAATACTGATAAAGGTTAACAAATATGTAACTATTCTTTACAGATATGCTATTGACATTATGTATAGTACAATGCATGGAAAAATAGCAACATTTTAAGGCTGAAACAACTTCTACTTATATTTCATTTTGGGTATCAATACATTTGGAGGCTACTGTAAATGGGCGGAAAACTTAAAGCTGTGAAAATACGTGCGTTATTTCCAAATGTTATAAACACAAAAATTAGTTTATGAAGTATGAAGTAGTTATTTCAAATATATAATAGTGTAAATTATGATTTAATATACGCTCATCCTTTCATATAGGGCATCATTGTGTGTGTGTGTGTGTGTGTGTGTATATATATATATAGTGTAACACATCATTTTTGAACTCCCAGTTGAGTGATTCTCGATGTAATGGCTGGCATCTCCAAGCATCCATGGCGCTCTTTCAGAAGCTCTTGACCATGGAGATGCTTATCAAAGAGAGCGCAGTCGCGATAGTGGGCACGGATGCGCAGTGCTGCGTGGAGGCCGATCTTCTGGCGCTGTAGTAGTCATCTCCCGTCCTGTTGCCGTATTGATTGTCACTTGTATCCCTCTCGGAGCTGTCGTCCGACCGATAGCGAGAGGACGCGTACCACCCTCCCGCGGCGACCCCGGCGGCTGCTCCTGCTGCCGCGGCTCCGGCCACCCTCAGTGATGACGAACCGTACCGGGTGGTCTTAAACCGAGCCCGGGCTCCACGGGCGGAACCCCGGGCTGCGCCTCTCGCACCTCCCCTGCCCCCCTTTGAGATGACCGTCTCACAGAAGAAGGCGGAGAGCAGGATAACCATCCAGCAGGTGGCCATGGCTCTGTTCATGATGACAACTCCACTCTACAGGGACAGAATGAATACCGATTTTATATTTCACTTTCCTGATCATTTTGTCTGGATAGATTATCCATTAGTGCTCCTGATGGTTGATGTTCTAGAATCTAGAATGTAGACTCTAGACTCTAGAATCTTTACGTTTGGAGGAATCCGGTAAAGTTAAGGGTAGGGGTGTCCAATTCTCGTATTTGGTATGTGTATTGTCTTCAGGAATAACATAAGCTCTTAATGACATAACTGAACTAATTGTTTAATTCATGCACTTAAGTGTTACAGTGTAGGCGATTTTAAAAAGACCCATACGCCCTAATGGACTGTGGCTTAGTGGCCCTCCAGGACAGTAGTCCCATCCCATCATAGCTGGAATCAGGGTAGAAAAGACACTACCTGGTATTGGACAAGGACAGGAGGAAATGCATTCATAACTAGGGCATGGGACGAGAAGAACAAGATGGATGTGTGAAGGTGGCGCTGAGCAACAGTAACCAAGGTAAGGTTCAAGGTAGAGATATGACCTAGATATTGCTGATCACAATTAATGTCTGTATTTGTGTCCTGTGCTACCAATTTATTGTAGAAAGGAAATACAAATAATACAAGTACGTAGAAATCAAGATTAAATGGGTGATGGTGGGTAGAAATCCCTTTATTGGACAGATTTCATGTACTGTAAGTAGTCCGGGCAGTAATTACCATACTACTCCAAAGCTTAAACATCAGATGATTCTGGCCAGTTTGAGTGTTGAAAATAAGGCACCATTAGTACTTATACACCCAAATACAGCGAATCCCAGTAACACTGTATGTTTTATATATTAAAACAAATCTACATGAAAACAGTTAATCAAGTGTTAATTAACCAGTGTTAATGTATTACACAGTGTAATTAACCACACCTCACCTCGAACAAATCACATTTGAAATTAAGTAAACCAGAATCCATCTCCTTGCATTTCATTATATTTTATATACATTACAATTATAAAAAATACAGATCACTGTTTACAGAGATGTGCCGATTCTCTGTCTCAAGAGTAATTCAGTTTACCACACCATAACAACATAAAACATTCATCCTCCAGTATTTTCATCTCATTCACAAACATATATATATATATCATGATATTTCAATACACAGTAGCCTATATACACAGAACAGTAGCCACACCTATGCTCATTAAATAAATCGATAAATACAGCATATTGTATTAACAGCTTTATGGATACCCTTTTCCAATTATTAGATTAAAACCGATATACTGGCTTTGTGAAACTGGGCTTTAATAATGTATAACACACCAGGCGACAGCTTACTGCTAGAGCTGAATCTCATCATCGCCATTTCTGTGCTTAATAATATGAGTCTTAATAATATGACTCTGTATGTTACAAGAAATGCGTTATGATTGATTTGTGTTGTAGATATCTTGGCACAGTCCTGATCTGGAAGAATGAAATCATTTTAAGCGAGCACTAGTCCATATTTGTGCATTTGTGGCGACCATTTATTATCTCTCAGGCTGAAATGACTTACCACTGGTTTCTTTGTGGTGAAGGGAGTTCAATAGTGCTCCTCCAGTCGCCCTTTTAGCTGTTAATCGAGGTGTCTGTCATCAGCAAGCTTCACATGCTCAGCTCTGTTTTGCCAGCGTCTAAAAATGATCAAATCGAGCAACATGTCAATTGTGCGCATACCTGAGCATCTCCGGGATCCCAGTGGATGTGTACACTCCTCCCCTAGTAATCCGGGGACAGACACACTGTGAAGGGATAATCTTTGAAATATTAAAAGGCTTGTATCGACTAAGATGCAGAAGCTCTCCCCTGAATTCTGTCACAGGATTGTATGAATTTGATTTACGTTTTATTTAGTCTTCTCTGTGGAATTATCGGATTTTTCCCTGAAAAACGCATGCAATCTAAAACTAGTCCTAGAGAGATAAAGCGACTAAAAACGTAAAACATCTTAGCAATGTATTGTGAAAGCTATGAAGTGGGTAATAGAAAACAATACATTGATTTGGGGTTTAAAATCAACATTATTGAACAATTACAATAATCATATTAACCCCAGACTCTTCCAAAAAGAGACAGATACATGTCCTACATCAGTTGTATGCTGTATGTGCTTTTCTTTCCAGCTCTCATGTACACATGTTGAAGAATGAACTGATATATAGTCTGGTGTGGATTGCATATTTATTTCATATTTAGTTTTCCTGATGTGTTGTCTCCACAATTCTGAGGCACACCCTGTAAATGTAGGCATTTTTAAAAGACAGGGTTGCTTTTCCACTGATTGAACCGCATCAGGTGTAGATTTGTATGGGCATACACTTTATTTATGGTGTTGGCTAGGTTTTTTTTGTCCAGGTGCTTGGCCCTAAACTGGTGCAAGTGACCTCTGTAAAGCAATGGGTTATAGTGAAATGTCTATAGTAAAAGTATTGTTGTTTTTGTTGTTGTTAAATAAAAATAATAATGTAAAATTACATTAAATAAAAGTTGTGTGTGCATCATGGTACAAATACATATTTTGTGTATTCCAACAATTATGCAATTTATGTTATTATTTTGATTGATTTGAGAACTGAAATGTACCAGATTTAAACTATTATAACATAATAGTTTTTATTATTATTATTATATTTAGTCAATATATAGAGGTTACAGTGTATTTATTTATTTTGATGTAGACTGTCAGTTTAGCGAACAAAATATTAAAATCCTGACACCCACCCATGTTGGACAGAGCAGTGATGGGAAAGGATTTAACTCTTTCAGCACACCTGATTCGTCTGCGCCATAGATAATCAATTAGGAAAGGCCAGCATTAGTATGATCAAGTCCTGTCATACAACAGTTGTGTGTGGGATGCAAAACTGTGAAGCACAACTCACAAGGCACACACTCAACACAAGAGCGCTCAGAGATTGAGGTCTGCGCGGATCTGCGCCGCTACACCAATGGGATCGCTGCGATTCGGCAGATCTGCGCAGCGCTGTGGAAATCTGCGTGGCCTCCGCCCCCCACCCCTTCCTCGGTCTCATTGGTTAGGAAATATCGCGAGATTTTGGTTTTTCCAGAGGTCGTGGGTTAGTGGAATAGCAGTGAAGTTCAAGTATTGTTTGCGTTTTGAATTAATATCACTCTCATGAGTACAATGGCAGCGTTTTGCAGAACTGCAGCCTTTCTGCTAAGACCAGCGAAAGCCTTGCCTTACACATTGACCGCTGCTCGAAGTTGCAGCTCGGGTAAGCACGCAGTACGTCTTTGTCGCTCATTGTCTGCGCTGGCCTGTCGCTTGGGCAATGTCACTTTTTGTGAAACTGTCCATTTAAACAACTGCACGATTGAGTTCACCAATGTCAGCTTACATTTGCACGACTTGAGTGGTGCATTTATCTCAACCTAAGGTGTTATTTAGGACTCATCCTATGACGTGTTGTTTTATTAACTAAACAGTACAATTTAGA
This sequence comes from Amia ocellicauda, assembly GCF_036373705.1. Taxonomy (NCBI): domain Eukaryota; kingdom Metazoa; phylum Chordata; class Actinopteri; order Amiiformes; family Amiidae; genus Amia; species Amia ocellicauda. The sequence continues at coordinate 15,158,122 of NC_089869.1, forward strand.
GTGTGCAGGGATGTATTACACACTGATTGGCAAGTAATTGTTTTTCTCCTTAATTGATGTGAAATTGTCATTTTTAGGATCATCTTAAATGCAGTAGATATTTATTAAATATGAAGTAGATTAGCTGGTGTCTTGGCTTGGTGTCGTGTTTTACTTTCTCATAAATGCCTCGTTTACTCTATCTGCTGTTTGGAATTACGACATACGTCATCAGAGTGACGTAACAAAACGTACAATATTATTTCTCATTGCACTGCTTTTTAATAAGTGGTCATATATATAGTCAAGTTTACACAAACAGTTTAAAGCATTACAGAAGTGCAGTAAGACAATCCGAACAAAATGTAAGCACACATCCTAGTAAATGAGCAAGTACAGACATAATACATGATGAATACATGCAATAGTTACCTTATAGTAGCTTCATAAATGTAAGGTTTAGTGTATGCCGGTGTAGCATACCTACAAAAACATAACTAACCTATTTTTTTTTATTTCAGGTGGCCAGTACCAGTATATCTTAGTGGAAAAGAAGGGTGCAAATCAGAATGTAGGTTTCATCCAGTTAAATCGCCCCAAAGCCTTGAATGCCCTCTGTGATGGTCTGATGACTGAGATGGGTCAGGCTTTAGATGCTTTTGAATCCGATAGCCAAGTTGGTGCCATAGTGATCACAGGCAGTGAGAAAGCATTCGCAGGTAGTATTTTTAACTTCTGTTTACACTCATGAAAATAAATGATTGCATACTGGGAATCTGTAGACAATTCATTATCTAATTCTTTAAATTTGTCTGTCAACTTCTTTCTTCTTAGAACATAGACTGTATAATCTAAGGTAGTTTCTGTAGCAGTGTGATTTACAATTCAACAACAACAAGTTGTTGTATGTTTTAATAATGAAAAAACACAATTGTGCTGGTTGGTATTGCTTGTTATTAAATGCTCTGTGATTTTTCAGCTGGAGCAGACATTAAAGAGATGCAAAACCGAACCTTTCAAGAGTGCTACGGTGGCAACTTCCTTGCCCACTGGAACAGGGTTTCAACGGTTAAGAAGCCAGTCATAGCAGCTGTGAATGGATTTGCAGTAAGTACATGTATGCTTTGTTTGGTTTAACTGATATATGTAGTTTTCAAGGTTAGCTAGTCACAAAATTACACTGCATACACAAGCAGCAGCCTTACATAAGTTGTTTCCTTTTCATTACATTTTCATTGTTTAATAAGTGTTTGTCAGCTGTAATCTAATGGCATTTTATGCTCTTGAAAGCTTGGTGGAGGATGTGAGCTGGCAATGATGTGTGACATTATCTACGCTGGGGAGAAGGCACAGTTTGGGCAGCCAGAAATCCTTCTGGGCACAATACCTGGTAACTACCTTTCTTTGTCATTTAATGTGTAGAAACTGGTCTGAAAATCTAAATTCTTCTAGTACTGATTTTCTATTCCCAGTATTGGTGAGATTGAATCAGAGCAGACACGTTTAGGCAGAAAGTAAGGTGCTATTTTCCTTTTCACAATTCCTCTGTATTTATAAAAGGTTCTGTTTCTGATCAATGCACATTTAACTGCGTCTGCTTGGGTGCTACTGTTATCTATACTTAAAGGGCATTTAAAACAGAGTGGTGCACTTGTCAAGCTATAGTACTTTCTCCATGCTTGGATTCACAGAAGTCCTTATCCCCAGGTGCTGGAGGAACTCAGAGACTAACGAGAGCTGTAGGGAAGTCGTTGGCAATGGAAATGGTTCTCACGGGTGACAGAATTTCGGCTCAGGAAGCAAAAGCATCAGGTATATTCTTCAGAATTACATAATTAATGTCGTCACTATAAAAGTGGAAATAATTCCTTGAAAAAAGCTTAATAAAGAGCTATAAATCACAAATATAAAAGTTAATAAATGTTAAAACTACTGTGCAGTATCGTGTACCTTTTTGTATTTAAGTCAGGGCAGAAGTTTGAATACCTCTCAGCTTGCAAAAAATGCTCACAACCTTCAGTCATGCCAAAATAGTATTACAACTCACAATTGTAAATGTTTAATGAAGTTACCCCTTTTTATACTTCTTTAATCATTGTTTGTGCAGGGCAGATTTCACAGTTTAATGTTATTTTTTGTTTAGGCCTTGTAAGTAAAGTATATCCCACTGCTCAGCTAGTAGAGGAAGCAATCAAATGTGGAGAGAAAATTGCTGGGAACTCGAAGCTCGTCTCCTCAATGGCCAAAGAGGCTGTCAATGCAGGTATGTATAGCAAAATGTCGTTCTTTTTTGTAATTCTTAAACGTATTTTAAGTTCCTTACCATTGTACTGGTACTGCATCATTTCTGTATACAGCCAAACCTATTGTGCATTTTACTGTATTAGGATTTAGATTGTATAGCTCTGTATGAGTTTAAGAGGATTGTAATTTAATCATTGAAAAGTAACCAATTCAGTTTCCAATTCTACTCATTCCGTCATCAAAACTGCAGTTTCTTTACTGTGTTCCAATTAAATAAGCTATATATGAACAAATCTGATCTGCTCATTTTAATTTTTCAGCCTATGAACTGTCATTAGCCGAAGGAAATCGATTGGAGAAGAGATTATTCCATTCAACCTTTGCCACAGTAAGTAGATTAAAATGCTGAATCCTGTAAAGATGTTTGAGTCCTTTTGGTTTCAGTAAATGCAATATACTTCATCATTGTGTTTTCAGGCTGATCGTAAGGAAGGAATGACAGCATTTGTTGAAAAGAGAAAAGCCATCTTTGAGGACAAATAATGGTGGATATTATCTAAACATGGAACTGGGACAGCTTTCAAACATTATACTTGTGCATCATTTGCATTAACAGGAAAAATAAACGAAAAGTTCACAAACCAGTAAGTTACTAAAACGAAGAATCATTTTGCTGTGTATGGTGTCATATACTGATTTGTGTAGACAGGTAGACCGTTCCCTTCAACAGCAAACACTGGTTTTTGAGATCTCGAACGAAAACTTAAAAGTCTGGCCTTCACATATATAGACTGCATTTGTCTGTTTGCCTTTCTTATTGTTACAAACAGAGTGAAATTTGCTGTAACAGGATTAAAAGAAATCAGTTCTGTGAATTAATTTCTTGTTAATAAACAAATCTGAGTGACATGTTAATCATTTAACTCTTTCACACCTTTATTTCATCGGTTTCCTGACTTAGATAGTACTTTGCTTTACATTCTTCATTCCTTGAACATGCCAACATTCCCAAATTACTTCAGACAACAAAACTGAGAATTTTAGAAAGTTAGTCTCAGACTTTTTCATGTTGCAATTCTTGTTATAAATACATTGTTATTCCATGTTTGTGTTTTATATATATTACTCAAATATAAATACTATTTTGTACTTGTTTTCTTAAATGCAGCTGTACTCCATCTGGTTGTGCACTGCACTTTAAAAAGAGGTGCTTGATACAGTAAGTGGTGGTTATAACCCACAGGGAGGATCACCTGAAACCTGGGTAAGAAGTGAACCTGGACTGGAGTATTTGTTAAGTGTCCGAGCCGTACAATATAAATTAATGCCAGCTGGGAACTGAACTCTGCTTTCCAATGTAGCAGTACCATGCCCTTCAGAAGACCTTAAGGACAAATGTGTGTATTTGATACTGTATATTAGTCAATATAATGTAAATACATACATTATCTTATTTAAAATGTTTAAATTACTCTTAAGTACTAAATAATGGGTTAATGTCACTCTTTAAGAATCTGGTAGTAATTATGTGTCTGTTTAATGCTGTCATTAACCTGAACAGTAATTGTTTTGTTTGTCATGTTTCAGAACGTAGAGAGCTTTAAGCCACTGCTTAGCATAATTAGTTCAGTCATCAAGTCTTTATAGTCACCACCTTATGACTGCAGTTACTTTTATTGAAGCAATACATCCAGCCCCGGCCTTGCACACATCAAACCCCGCTCGCCACGGCCTGGTTTATAATGTCAAGTTGATCTTGGTCCCTTTGGTTTCAGTGGTCACATTTCACAGTAATTAGAGAAGAAGCTTTCTTCTTGTAATTGCTTTCAATACCAGACCCCATTCATTGGGGACTCAGGTTATTTTCTTAAATTGTTTTCTTAGGGCTGTATAAGCAGTCAGCTGCAACTGCCTAGAAATGTAGTTAACCATGTCACTGCTGGTATTTGAAATTTCACCATGTGATCTAGGAAACTGGTTTACTGGTTTCTGCATTTTATACAATTGAGTAAAATCTCTCTGGAGCAGTTCTCCAGAGAGATGAAGGGTGCCTGAGTCATTGTCGCATTGTGAAATTCTATTCCAGTAACAAAGGCAAACGCAAAGCGAGGAACTATCGAAATAAAGCTGTTCAGAAAAAGTCAAATCCATGTAAGGGACATTTTCTTCTTTAAAGAATTTGCGTAGTGTGTTTTTGTGGACTCAACCTAAACCAGTTATGTATGTTAAGTATTTATTGAAATGAGGAAAATAACATCCATTTGAGAACAAATCGTGTTGCTGCCTTCAGGTACAGTGCACCTGATACAGTCCCACAGGACACATGGCGTTCAGGCTCCACCGGCCCCGCCGCTGCGCAGGCCGGATTCAGAACGCTGGACAGTTCTACGGGCTCGAACGCACAGGTCGCGTTCTGTAGCGCAGAGTTGCGCAGCGCTGCGCCGATCTGCGCGGCTGCACCAATGGGAGCGGTGGGATGCTGCAGTTGTGTGCAGAACTGCGGAAATCTGCCCTACAAGAACGCGACCTCTAGAGATTTAACACGCATGCTTCCCAAGTTTTGTTGCATCAAAGCCTAGCCGGATACGCGTTTAAATCGGAGCCACAAAGAAGAAAGCATGCGGTTATTGAGCAGGTCAGAGTGGAGTAAGTATGTCGCACATTGTGTGTCTTATTATTGTGGAATTGTAACACGGAGACACTGCTAGTGTGAGTTATAAGTGTGTGAGTACAGTGTCGTGTAATCGCAGTCCTCATGTGCTCCAAAAATAATGATTACGAATCCACATGTGGACGGCCAGCTCCCAGCTTTGTAAAACGATTAGCAGCCTAATCCGAACAAAGGATAGACACGTCACTTTTAGCAGCAATGTGTAATGTGTAGTGGTGCATTTTAAACTTCATGTGAATATTATAGTTCAGAATTTCAACTGTGTATTATGATTTTTAAACCTAGAATCATACTTTGCACAAACGTTTTACTAAATATTGAACGTGCTACATATTGCCGGTAGATGGCAGTATTGTACAGACTATGCATACACAATCTCATTAAAAGAGTCCTGTCAATAGTCACGATTTCATTTTCTTTACTGCTCTCTTTCTTTGGGACTTTCATTCCTGAAGAGTGTTTTGATCATGAAGCAATTTTAAAAATGTATACTAAGATACTCTCGATAAGTAACGATCTACATGAAATCAAATCCTATAACTGATAATGGATATACCAACAATTATTGTTAAAAGCCAGTGTAACCTGTTTATTATGATTTAATATATACAGACACACTGTTCCCACACACGGCTACATAGAAAAGTAATCTGTATTTCTGACTGTCGTTATTATTCCACATTTTCGTATGACCGTTCAAATCAATTTACTTCTATGCAATTTCGTTCCTAGTCCTATTCCAATTAATAAAAATGAATTAATTTAATATTCAGCTGATGATGTTGCAAAAAATATAAGGACACAAACGTGTATTAAACACATTTCAGTGATATCAAAAATGTATATTTAAGACATATAAAAGTAAAAATAAACGAAAAGTCCAGAAGTAGGTAAGTCAGTAAGTCAACCATTAAGTTAAAGTTTGGAAAAATAAGTGAGTCTTCTTTGCTTTGATGCACTGAGAGCTTCTGATAATTTCATACAAATGTCTCCGCTTAACTTAAATAGATCCATTTTAAATGTAGATAAACTACGAATGACTATATACATACACACACAGCAACGGTGTATTTTTGTAGGCTGCCTGGTAGTATTTTTACTGTTAAATCTGTAGAATTAAATTTATATAACACATTTTCAAACAAGAAATATGTTATAAAGTAAAATAAAAAATAAAACGTACTGAAAATAGTCCAATATAAAATGATATACTGTAAACATTTTAAATGCAACTAATCTACAAGACAATATTAAAACATATCCAAAAATACATTGATTATTTAACAAAGTACCAATTAAAAATAGAAAACAACCAGGAATGGGTTATGATAGGAAAGATAATGCATTTCCAGACAATGATACTCAGTTTCTTCATCTGCTATTTTCAGAATCAGAATCAACATAGACTAAAACTATAGACCAGTATAAATTGTGCCACCTTCGCAGGATAATGTATAATATGTATGCGCCCAGACTTTTTCTTAACATTATATTAGGCTATAGCACATCAGATGCAAATGTATTTGGATGTGATATATTTCTTAATTTACATTTCGTTTTAGATTTAGTTTATTTCAATTATACTAATATTGTGCTTAGTTTTTGAAGTATTATTGACGTAAAATAGATACTTTTGATACGGTTCTAAATAGTGCACTGCATGGGTACATTTACCGGGGTTTAAAAGACAACAGGCCACACATTTGTTGCAGGTTTATTTTATGAGCTATGAAACAATACTTAACAATATGCATTCATGGGACACTTGTTTCTAAATATACAGATTCAACGGCAACTTGGTTTATACAATTTCGCAGTATCTGTAGGTTAATCAGTCCAATATAACACATTAAAATGAATACGCAGGGAACCCTGAATATCAAACATGTAGCTATGGGTTGGAAGCTTAATTATTTCATATATGACAGTTTACATTTTATTTTAAATTGTGCAGAGAAATAGAGCCAAGTTTAACATCTGCATAGTAAGATATTCTATCCTCTTCATTCGTTTTTTTTTTTTTTAATAAATGTCTGTCGCGATAAAACAATGCATATTGCGAAATAAACAATACCTGCAGGTTACAAAAAGGGTTTCTTCTACAGACGCAGACCATTTCACTTTAGACGTTTTAAGACCATAACAGATTTGATTATAGTAGGAGCTTTTTTTATTTCCACCCAATCTCTAAAGGCACTTTTTCCCCCTGTGATCTCAACGTTTCTTCACACAGCTTCGCCCTATCTTCACAAGCCCATAGCCTAATTGATTTTTATTTGCATTCAATATTCCCCCAGAGCCGGCTTTCTTCTCAGCTCCTGGAACAAAACTTCTAAAAGGAGAGAGAGAGAAAAGTCTGCTTCTCACACTGCAGAGACGGCACAAAGGTTCCCCTAAAGGGGAGAGAAAAACCCACTTTGAAGTCTCTCCCCTGCTAACGAAAGGTCAAAATAATAAATGTAGACCCAAATTGAAGCGTTCAACGGGGACAAAAGAGGCAAAACGTTACATTTGGGCAGAGGCAGTCCCTCATAGCGTGATAAACTCATTTAAAAAAGCAGAACCAAAGGGGGAGCAGCATGGGTCCCCAGATAAAGAATAGGGCTTTCAACAGATCAGACAGGCCTGGCTCCTCCGTCCCTCTTTTCTCTTTCCCCCCTATCAGTCTGTCCTGCCACTTCTCTCCATCCATTGCAGCTGCAGCGCCTCCACACTTCCATTCACTGCGGCCAAATAGAAATTTCCTCTAAATTACAACCTCATCAAGAAGAGAAAAAGTCACCTTTCATTAGCAGCAGCTGCACGTTTGGGGGCATTATTCTGACCAAGGCGCTGGCTTTATTTATATAACTTGATTTGGTTTCCTAAACCTTTTTTCATGCAGATGCAAAAAGCTTATACTGAATTCAAATGCACCGGATGCCCCATGGTACGTTTTTTCTTTTCTTTTCCCTTTTCTGCCTTAAAAGTTGATGCATATTTACGAAAGAGGCAATAAAATCGTTTTTCCCCCCTCTCTTGTTTATTCTCCTTACATATTCCTTTGGGGAGTATACCTGTTAACAAGTAAACTGGGAGTTTATGTATCCAGACCTTCAAATCCAACACCGTGTATTCAACAATGCCAAGTCACTCCTTCTTATTTATTATTTTTAGTTTTGATCATATCTGGGGAGGTTGCCAGCTGCTAGTATCCCTGAATCAAAGTAAAGAAAAGTTAAACCATTTTCTTTTGTGCTCCTATTGAGCAGAATAACTGATGCGTATGATTGCAAAGGGAATATGTCACATCTGAATGACACCGTTTTGAAAAACGCCCCGATTGATGGATAACCAAGAATTTAACCTCTCTGATAAATAGATCACTTCAAAGAAATAATAAAATTAAAAAAAAAAAAAACACTGAACCCCATGGGCTCCAGCTATAGCAGTCTTTACAGAAGGAGAGGAGAAAGAGGACTTTTAATTACAAATTGGGCGAATAATTATTTAAATATTTCTCAAGCAGAGATTTGGGAAAAGTCACTCTTTCAAGTTGTCACACAATGGCTTTGATAAAACAAGAGTCTCTGGTAAAAACAGAAAAAGAAATCTGTTCTCTACCTTAACATATACTACCTGAATATCTGTGAAACCCTGAGTTTATTTTCTATAGAAGTGCAAGCTTAGTTTAAGTCGTTTTTTGATTGTTAGTTTCAACACTTAAACTGCTGAATTAATAACGTCGCATTTGTAAGTTTAAAAAATATAATAATACATAGCATTATGAAAACGGCAGGACTATCTAAACCAATTGTACAGATCAGTGAGACATCATGAAAGAGTAGCTATGTGCAATTCGTTTGTTCACAGTGTATACATTTTATTCCCTAAAATTTATTTCCGCAGCTTATGGAGAAACACCTGCGGTACAGGGTGTAATGACGATTTAAGTGGTTTAAAAGTTGAATTTAAATGACATTCCGAAACCACAAGCAGTTTAATTAATTAGTAACCTATTCATAAACTGTAAGCATTCACTTTTGATAAGTTTCGATTGTTTTGTCTGTTTTTTTGTGTGAAGTTTTCTTGTGGAAAGTAATGTCAATTAGTAAAATTAATTAGCAAAATCGAAATCCTAACTTTGTATATTATTATTATTATTATTATTATTATTATTATTATTATTATTATTATTATTATTATAAGTAGTAATAGTATCCATCCTATTTTGCATGTCCAACATTATCGATATCATCAGGGAATCTAAATGTGGGAGAATGTAATTTTAGAGGTTCAGCTTCATTATACAGAATAATTATACACTAAGTTGTTCCTTCCAAAAGTCTACCATGTTATAGCCTACATAACGAATTTAATATGTTACAACCCGATTTGATATCAGTTATTTCGATTAAATCACATTAGATTGATACAAACGCAATTGTATTGATATATTTCAGATTCGTATAGGCAATCGCTTCATAAAAACCTATGTATTTAGGATCCTATAGTGAAATGGAGTTTTTTAGAATAAAGATAATTTTCTAATCAAAGTAGTTTCACAGCGGCAGTGGGGGCCGGGGGTGGGATATGTATTGCTGTCTTACATGACAATGTCATGTATTTTAATAAATGACATACATTTCCCATTGCAGACTACGGTGCATGCTTGCCATTGCACAAATGTACGTAAAAAGGATGGGCGCAGACAGACCAATGAATAGAGACAGATCATAACTCCATTAAATCACATTACATCGTAGTTTCGTTATAACTAATATAGAAAAGGTAGTAAAAAGTGAAAGACGCATAAGAAGAACTACTTTTAAGTTTACAATTCAATAAAATAAAACTGAAGACATTAGCAATAGAGTAAAATGTCCAACATGTATGCAATACATTGTTTTACCAATAGGGGGCTCTGTGGATGCTCACCCAGGGCACTACGCCTTACAGCCTGTCGTGTTTACACATCTCTGCTCAGGCTATATTTTAATGTATTTATTGCGCATATGAAAAGTAAAGGGACCGTATAGGGATCACAGAGATGGTGGATTTATAATGTGTTCAATACGGATAGAGAAAAGTCCTGCTCTGACACATTATATTGGACACATGGAGGTATGACATTCATGATTAAATGTATATAGAGAGAGAAGAATAGATCGAAGATGGACATAGGGAGCTATCATATCACAAGAGATGAATCAAACATACCTAGAAGACTACTTCAAATATGAAAAGATTCAATAATAAACAATGCAGTCGTGATATGGACAAGATAAGAGAAGGAAACATGTGGAGACATCCCAGGGAGGCCAGCAGTGGATCAACACAGACGCCTGCGTGCATGTGTGTTTGTAAACTTTTCCAGAGTGAGTCACTTCCTGGATTTGGACCAATCGGCGCGCAGGATGGGGGATCACGTGATTTCCTCTCCGCAGTTGTGCAGCGGTTGCAGTGTGCGCAGGGAAAATGGTCGTTTTGAAAGGGATACCCTCTATCCTTTCACCGGGATTGCTGTACACTTTAGCTAAAATGGGTCACGGCGATGAACTGGGTAAGAGGGAGAGAGAGAGCTGTTATTTCACGTCCATGCTGAGGATAGAAGAAGGGCAGAAATGTACTGAACAATGTGGTCAATCTGAGGCTGCATTATTAGATACTACGCAAGCATACATAACTCGATGATGCATTTGATCAGCCTTAGACAACAGTTTCATTTGACATGTTTTGAAGAGATCATTACAGCAGAAACGCATGCACTGACCTTTAGAAGAAGTGGTCTGCATTTCACTGAAGTCGTAATACTATTACTAAGCATAAATAGACTATTACACGCTATCTTTACACTTTTACGACCTTTGTAACATCAAACTCAAACACTTGACAACATCCTCATAAAACACATCATACGACATCATGCAGATAATGCCCTGTGAAGTCACAATAAGGATCAATCATACAGAAGTGACTCATTACAGACTAAGCATGCTGTTTTCACATGCTTCCCACTGAGCGCCCCTCACTGTAGATCTGCATTGTGATTCACTTCTGTAACCAAATTCCACATTACAATTAAGCATTGGCGCCATAATGCATGCCATTCGTTAACCCTTTCATATAGTTAATTTCAGACAGTCATCTGACAATGTGTAGAACTTCTTGGAACTGGTGGAAAGTGTCTGTGAAATGTAAAATATACACTTTAAGTTGCATGAATGAAAAAAGTGTCAAATAATGCTTCTCAGATTATTCTTCAGTTGCACATGTTTGTAAATTAAATGTATTTCTTCTATCACTTGTACATCTGTCTCACGGTTGCAGTTAATAGAAGTAACCTCTGCACCATTTAAGTGCTTTACAGAAAGTCCTTCCAGTAGTTTCAAATTATATCCATTCTCTTGTGTTAGTTCTTGCAGATGCAAACTTTCCTGTTTGTTCGACTTGCCAGTGTGGGCCCACAGAAGTAAGGGCTGATGGTAAGTGTACATTTTTATTTGTATTTGGATGAATCCGGTGATATCTCAACTTATTGATTCTGCTTTACTCTGTTTAAGAGTGTCTTTTGCTGACTAATGATTTTGCGTCCAGGTTGTGTCTCTTGATAGTGAGTGTATTTGAAACTGCTCTTAGGGTCATGAAAACTGTAGATCAACAGGAGGGACACTTATACTTTCTCAAAAATCTGCAAGCAATGAATTTTTATTCACTTGTAACCACGGTTAAACAGTTCCTCTAATCATTTTGTAGGCCTGCGCATTCCTGAGCTTTTGGAAGCCATATTAAAGCTGTTTCCGCTTGACACTTACGTTCCCAGGCCGGTAGGTGTGCTATTCTTGATTTGAGCTGGAATATATTAAGTGTTGTCAGGGGAATATCGGGGAAGTGGTCCATAATGCATACTTTCTCAGACACTAAATGAAAACCAATGTGGCACCATTTCACATTTGTTTTAAATAAAATCCATCGAGACATAAAACATCGGAACATGACAGTAATAATCATGGGAAGAAAAGTAGGATCCAATTAACAATACTAATAATCTAATTATATTTATACTGATGAAGAATAATTTTATATAACAAGTGACATGTGTTTGACCTAATTTGGATCAGATATCCACCTTTCACTTCTGTCTTCCATTGGAGTAAAACAATGTCTGTGTGTGACCAATTACGATTTGTTTGTATTATTTTGATATATATGGTGGTACTGAAGAGAGGCAGGTACTTATGTCTCATTAAAGTGGAATAATAGTACCTGCAGAGAAGAAGGCCCATCTTACCAACCTCCCAGACAGGCTGCTCGACAACTGAGGAACTGCTGGTATCGATACCGAAGGCACAAATGAAATGTCAGACCTTTGTAGATTATATATATAAGTCAGCTATGAGAGCCTGTCTTTAGTCATCTTGTTATTTGTCTTGCATAATAGGCAGCTGTTATGGATATGGTGGAAGATGACAAACTGAGAGGTCTAAAGGTGCCCGTGTGGGAAGTGTACAAAGAACTTCTAAATCAAGGGGGATCTGATGTAAGTCACATAATTACTGTAATTAGGGGGTACTCAAAAGAGTCTAAGGGATATCGGTCATTTCCAGGAGTTTGAAGCTGCATTTTAGAATACCATGTTAAGGATACAGCTGGGAATGTGTGCTAAATCATAGTTACTTCATTAAAAAGCAATAGTCAACTGTTGCTGTAGTCTGCGTTTTTCTATGTCCAAATCTTTTTGATGAGTTCGATGGTTTCCAACACGATTCTACGGTCGGTGGTATAGTAAGTAAGATAGTTGATAATGGATAAATAGTATATCTTTCTGTCTCTGTAGTTTTTAGCAAGTCTTCTGTAAGTTTAGTCACTTGATTTCGTTTTGTTGGATTGCAGCGAGTAGTTGTGAAACTCTCCTCTTTAGTTGTGGTTCTGCTTATAATTTATTGCCACATTTCTCTCATTCCTTTAGAAACCTTTAGAAAAATTGGAAAGGTTTGCGTTTTATGAACGGGCTAAGAAAGCGTTTGCTGTGGTAGCAACAGGGTAAGATTTACTTTTATAGATTTTAAAATACAAAAAGAATCATAAATATTAATCATGACGGCATTTAAACCTGTGTTACTGTAGGCACATTTATAACGCAAGTTGCTGGTTTATACTGATGAAACATAAAAGCTCCATTTCTACTCTAAATCATATTTTCTCAGTATGATGAGCAATTGTTGTTTTAGATTGATCTGAATTGTATTGAAATATTTAAATTAAGTACCACTTTACATTTTTGTGAGCTCCATTAAATCTGATGCTTACTAATGGTGTATTATTTCTTCACTAATCTTTTTAGAGAGACCTCCCTTTATGGTAACCTCATCATCAAAAAAGGTGTTATTGCTGCAGAAGATCTGTGTTGACTGGAAGACTGTGCTTTTGAGACTAAAGTGATTATGATAGTGTCTGACAATTAGATTTTTCTAGTTGTGTCCAAAAAATTATGAGCTCACTTTCTTGTGCAAATAATTTTCCTGCAGCCCCACCATAAAAAACGGACTTTGAAAAGTTACTGAAGGAGGCTGGGCTCGGTCACTAAATAAACAAGTGGTTGCAGAGCTTACAAATGACTGCTAAGAATAGTGAAAATAATCTTTAAAACTTGGGCTGCTCCCTTGATAGGTGGAGGTCAGTAACATCTGATTAGCCATGTGTATTACACAATCAAGTTGATAAATCCATATGAAATAGACATGTATAATGTAAAAAATGCATGTTTAATGTTACAATAAAGCTGATGTTAATCAACAGACTCATTTTATGATTTATTTGGTAATGGCTAATGCAGTTGTGACTTACACTACTTTCAAACATTTCTCTGCATCTGCATTGCAAGGTTTAAAGAACAGAAGGTGTTTCCCATAATGCACAGGGGTGGGATGGACTTAAAATGTATCCATTGCACATCTGCCTACTATGGTCACAATATTACATTTCATTAGGGCCCCTGTTTTGCTTATATATATCATGGTTTGAAAACAAATTGCAGCACAATTCTTAATATTTTTATTTGAATAGATACATGCAGAACTATTACACTTTAGTAATGCATTTTCTATAGGAAGTCTACTCATTCTTCAGTGTTTGATTGAAAATAATCTAGTCAAACTGCCATAAATTGTATCATTTGTTTTTTGGGGGGAAGGGAGGTGGGATCCCTTTTATGCTCTGTGATAAATATGATCTAGGTCTTCCTCTGGCTTGTCGTAAATGTAGTCAGTGTCATATCTCGGCTGCTCCACCTTCACTGGAGGGTCATGACGTGGATCAGAGAGAGAGGAGGAATGGTACAAATGGTCCATGTCCTCCTCTGGCTCTTGAACTTGTGAAGCATACAATCCTGCCTCTTCCCTCTCGAGCTTCGAAGGGCCAAGTTCAGACTTGTGATAAATGTCATCCATATCTGGCTCTGCTTCCTTGTACATCTCAGGCAGTGGATCTATGCCCTGCATGTAAGATGGCCTGTCCTGCTGAACTGCTTTTTCCACCTGGTCTTGAGGGAAGGTATGATAAGTTTCGTCTTCGTCCTCTTCTGCTTTGTAATATTTTCGTTCCTGTGAGTTCTTCACAACTTTAAAGAACAACATGTAGGGATCAACGTCATCATCAGTGATGCCTTGGTCTTCAGGGGGTTCAACCTCCTTCAGTCCTACAGACATCTTCACATCGAGGTCGCCAGTCCTGTGTTGTTATTTTATTTTATGTTAATAACATTTACATTTTATTCAGCACAAGACATTTCACAGGTGTCCTGTGTTAACAGTTGGGATAGAAAATAAAATATGTAATTGTTATGTATAAATTGTAATATTTACGTGAAATTTGCACGTTCAGGTACATAGATTCAGCCTTTTAGGGTTAGTCTAAAAACCCTTCACTGGATTTTGTCCTCATTAAGCAAAAAACGTTGGGCACAAAGATTTTGCTGCTTCTGTTAATCTTTGTTGCTAGAAAAAGGTAAGGTGGCTTATCTACCAGATTTCTTTGTTCTTGTATCTCACTTAATAAGTGTCCTAATTGTACAGGTCTGCACTGATAACATACTCTGGGGACAATGGAAATCAGTACATTGTAATCATTATAATAATGAAAATGCTCCAGATGTAATTAAAATATAAAAATATCAGGAAGATGAACTAGTATACAGATATAAATATTATAAGGACTATATATCAGTATTCTAATCTGTAAACTGCATTTGAAAGCATACTTCATAAAGTTTTTAACACAATACTTCAATGCCGATTAGTTGTATAGCCGAAATCCAACATTTAAAGAAATTAACCTTTAAAATTACCCAAGGAGTTTAAAAATTGTACGGCCCCTCTGACAAACTAAACATTTCATCTTATTTTCTTCTTATTATCCAAATCATTTTACTGTATGTTTTATCTCTAGAATATGCAAACTATACGTTTAAAATCTGAAACCACTGAAACTCGTGTTATGTAGTCGGGACTTGCCTTTTCAATACATTGTCCACGGAAATGCATTCTAACAGGATTCGTTACAAGTGGAGTACACCTGTATCGAGTTATTGTTTGAATGAGCAAGGCAGGACAAATTATTAACACATTGTAAATGGGAAACACTTACTTCAAAACTTCCTGTTGTTCACCAGGGTCATGTTTGTCCTGAAAGGGCATTAAAGCTGTAAGCATGTGATTACATTCCTAATTACTTTGGACTTGCTGTTTTTAGTAATATACCATTGGTGGCCTTGTGCCATATTGCACTGTATTGCACAATGTAATGTAGACTTGCAAATAGTATGTTGCAAGCAGATTTGATTGAAAACATGTATTCAGTTCAGTTCTCTTGGTTTCTTTTGAAAAATATACTGAATTCAGAAACAATTTTGCATCCTTCCTTCAAAAGCACTTAAATGGTTTTACTGTTTACAAATCAATAATTACTCTGGATTCACAATATCATGCTTCAGACCAGTTTAATATTCATTTAATAACTGCAGTGTTGTTTGGTACAGTATTTAATAACCGTTTGCTTTAATTTAGTTCTGTGCATTATTAGGTCATGCATATTGCCAATAAAAGGAGTATAGTAACAATAAAGTCAGTTTATTGTATACTTCTAAAGTTGGCACTGATTTGATTACAAACTCTGAAGCAATAGTTGTTACACATTGGAAATCATCAGTATCATTTTCTGACTTCCTATTTTTAAACTAGAAATCATGCAATCCTTCATTTTTATATTGAAATAAATATACTTAAAGATTACACTGGGATATAGGTATATTGACACTTTGTCCGCTTTGTATTTCTGATAACTTTCCCCATGGCAGTGTGAAGGTTAATAGTGACTGTTACAGAATGCCTCTGTAGCCATCTGTAGCATACATTTAACAGAAACACACAAAAATAAATATGATAAATGTAGTATAATCATTTTTAAACTGAAATGACTGGTTATATTTGGATATATATGGATGGAAAATCATAAGAAAAAGACCACAAAAATGATTTAATATATCGTCACTAAATGTGCCACACAAATGGACTGACATAACATGCATCAAATTGAATACATACCCAGTCAGAGTATGGCTTTGCTGTGGAGCCACTGAGGATTATAGATACGCCAAATAATAGGAAAATCCTGAAAGTGAACACAAACACATTGGAGGAAAATAGGACACATTTGTAAGTTTGTATGTGTGTAACAATGCAGACTGAATACACACTATTAAATTACAGTTCCAACAGTATGAATGCAATATGTTAAATGTTGGATTATATCATTTAACCTTAAGATGGATCGGGGAATTGTGTAAAAGACACTAACCCAACCATTACCAGTGTCATTGATGCAATGAGATAATTGCTGAAATCTTCTACTCGTAAGCCTGACATTTAAAATGAATTCACAAAGAAATTGCAGGGACTGTTCAGATAAAAGGAAAGGGATTGAAGTGTGGAATTGTACAAATTTCCTTTTACTAGGAAATGCTGCTTATGTCACAACTTGGACAAATGGATAGTGGAAACCAGAAACTGACACATGACAATTGTAACCAATTGTATACCACAGATAATTTATTTTTTAACACAAAATACGTTGTAGATACTGAGCAATTATTTCAACCAAAGCTAACACCCCCACACACACGGACAATATAAATTACATTACGAACAGGGCATTTTGACCTTATCAGGCTTCATGTTACATTTAAATTTTACACAAATAAACAAGAGCAGCCAGAGTTCTTTCATGTTCTTTATAGCAGCCTCTTAAACCCCAGTCATTGCTGTTACATTGCTGTTTTTGTAGCTAAAATGTACACAGACATAAAACACAAAAATTAAAAACAATTTGAATAAGTAAATGCTGAAACTCTCATTGCACTTCCAGTCAAAAGAGATTAATCAAACCTTAGTGTTGCCATTGGTCTGGATAGATAAATGATCTGTTTGTTTCAAGTCATACGTTTCACACTTCATTAAAATAAACAAGCAGTAAATTAGTTTTAGGTTAACTGTAAAATCCAAACAATAGGTCACATTTTCATGTCTGACTGAGCAGCATACTTGAACTAATTTGGATTTAAAATAGCAGTTACCAATATGTTTGGAAGTGTGTAATTTGTATCAGAAAATACAGCTTATTTACAGTTGTGCGTAACAAAGATTGTACATTATTGCTTGTGTAACTGGAGATCATTGTAAAATGAATGAAGAAAAAGGTTACAAAATAAGCTTTATTGACAAACTTAATATACTAGAATAGTCATTCAAAAGAAAAAATTAAAAATAAAATGCAATTCAAAGGGAAAAGTACCATGTTTTAAAAGCATATCTGCAAAGAATGACACTTTCACCTTCAATGGTTTAATTTATCAACTGCCCAAAACTATAAATGCACCAGATCTCGTGCTGCAAAAACATGTTTCACCTATAAGCATTGTTACAACAAAATCATTAAAATTGTAACCCAGGAAGAGAAGAATAAAGAATTGCACTGGAAACTAATCAAAAAAGCAGTTTTCTCCTTTTTCACTGAGATCACAAACATTCTATAAGAAATAAAATAACTTGTTACTGATGTGTCTCAAGCTATTAAAATGTTTTGTCAAACTAGATTTAGTTTTGTGGGTCTTGTGAGATAAAGCACAATTGTATGTAAATTTGTTCAGCATTTCATTATATCAGCTCCAGAACTGTATTTATGATTTTTAAAACTGGTTAGTTAATAAGCTTTGACAATTAATGTAAATATGGAAATATTATCATATTCTTACCTAAACATGGTTCCTTCCTGATTGTATTGCTTGCAAGAGCAGAAGGCAGTGTGAACAATGTGAATGGAAATAGAACAATAATGCCAAAAGAAAGAGTAAAGTCCATTTAATAAATACATTCCTGGGACTTTGTACCATTTTATGAGCTCATGTTTAGATTCTTAGATAGCTTAACTGAGCTTCATAAAATGAATGGCAGCTGGGCAGACAATTCAGATGGTTTACCTGCATGCTGCTTGTGTTCTCACTAAATATACATGTATGAAGTGAATAACACTGATAATCTCGTTATCATGGCACCTGTCAGTGGGTGGGATATATTAGGCAGCAAGTGAACATTTTGTCCTCAAAGTCAATGTGTTAGAAGCAGGAAAAATGGGCAGCGTAAGGATCTGAGCGACTTTGACAAGGGCCAAATTGTGATGGCTAGACCACTGGGTCAGAGCATCTCCAAAACTGCAGCTCTTGTGGGGTGTTCCCAGTCTGCAGTGGTCAGTACCTATCAAAAGTGGTGCAAGGAAGGAAAAGCGGTGAAACCGGTGACAGGGTCATGGGCGGCCAAGGCTCATTGATGCACGTGGGGAGCGAAGGCTGACCCGTGTGGTCCGATCCAGCAGACGAGCTACTGTAGCTCAAATTGCTGAAAAAGTTAATGCTGGTTCTGATAGAAAGGTGTCAGAACACACAGTGCATCGCAGTTTGTTGCGTATGGGGCTGCGTAGCTGCAGACCAGTCAGGGTGCCCATGCTGACCCCTGTCCACTGCCGAAAGCGCCTACAATGGGCACGTGAGCATCAGAACTGGACCACAGAGCAATGGAAGAAGGTGGCCTGGTCTGATGAATCACGTTTTCTTTTACATCACGTGGATGGCCGGGTGCGTGTGCGTCGCTTACCTGGAGAACACATGGCACCAGGATGCACTATGGGAAGAAGACAAGCCGGTGGAGGCAGTGTGATGCTTTGGGCAATGTTCTGCTGGGAAACCTTGGGTCCTGCCATTCATGTGGATGTTACTTTGACACGTACCACCTACCTAAGCACTGTTGCAGACCATGTACACCCTTTCATGAAAACGGTATTCCCTGATTGCATTGGCCTCTTTCAGCAGGATAATGCGCCCTGCCACAAAGCAAAAATGGTTCAGGAATGGTTTGAGGAACACAACAACGAGTTCAAGGTGTTGACTTGGCCTCCCAATTCCCCAGATCTCAATCCAATCGAGCATCTGTGGGATGTGCTGAACAAACAAGTCCGATCCATGGAGGCCCCACCTCGCAATTTACAGGACTTAAAGCATCTGCTGCTAACGTCTTGGTGCCAGATACCACAGCACACCTTCAGAGGTCTAGTGGAGTCCATGCCTCGACGGGTCGGGGCTGTTTTGGCGGCAAAAGGCAGGTGGTCATAATGTTATGGCTGATCGGTGTATATATATGTATATATATATATATATATATATATAAAATGGTAGATTATGGTGTTATGTAATGGCAAATTACTTAATTATTTTTAATCTTATATTAGATATTTTTCACTTAGAAAAGTACAGCTAAAATAAAGGAAACGTACAGTTACGTCTTGATATGTTCTATGAATTTGTTGTACAATTGCAGTTGTATGCTGTTATGAAAGTATCCAAAAGACATCAATATAGTATACACTATAGCCCATAAATAAAGCCTAAGATTAGAAAAGTAAGTATTTTATGTATAATTACTAAGTTATTTTAAAATTATGAAGCATAATTGATTTACAGAGGACATCCAGAGAGTGCATGGATTTTTATTTATGCTTTTGTCACATGCACACCTTTGTGTGTGTGTGTGTGTTACAAGAAATGTGAATACAAAGTATGTTTGCATTGTAGCCTTTCATCCATTGTCTCATTAGGGTGTTCTACAGAATGCAACACTTGAATTTCAGAATCTGTTTTTACCTAGTTTTGATCTGTTCAATAAAATATGTATTAATGTTTTTACGGTATATTAATTTTTGTGCCAAACTGATGTGTAGGTTCCCCAAACAATGAACTCTCATCTGAACCAGTATTTTTTTAAAGTGTCAAACATCAACAAACCCTCAAAAAACTAAATCATAATGAAGAACCAATAAAGATGTTTAAATCCTTTGCAAAATGTCTCTTTAATAAGTTCTGCTGTGATGGTATTAATGTTTAACACTCAATTTAAATTGTCCTGAATTGCTGTGCTGCTTCATTTACTGTATGCATTTCAAAATAAAACCTTTGGACCAGTATCAAATTATTATTATATGCACAGCCTTTATATGCCGAGCTGATGTAGTCTAAAGTGTTTTGTTTTGTCAATCATGTAGGCTAGCTACAGGAGCCAATCTATATGAACAAGTGAAATCAACTGACCTGTGTCACCTGAAACTGGCTTTGAATACAAATCATCAACCAATGGCGAGGCATTGCAGAAGGGCCTTTCGCCTATTTAGTTCAAATAAAATAACTACGGGGATACTCGAAATATTTACCAAGCTGACAGTCAAATCACCTGTTACACACTATTATCGAGTAACTGATGACAATGAAACAGCTATGTAGCTAGTGGTTATTTGTTAACTAGTTACATAATGAAAGCTCTACAAATAGGACTGGTGATGGAAATAAAGTGCTCTGGAATTAAATGTATTGCTTAATTCAATTAAGAACATCTTACTATCTGGTTTGGATAGCTTCATTATTATTACATTGAGTCGACTGATGTATGATTCAGACTGCAGCAGGTGGATATTTATATTGGTATTACAAGAGCTACTAAAATGGCATTTTCTTGGGTTTGTTAAAAGTATTGGGTAATCAGTGTTCTTTCCAGTAACATGGGGGATATTGCCAATATATTCTTTAAGGTACCTTGTCTTTTAAATACATAAACCATTCTTTAGCAAATGCAGCATTGGGATATGAACATGTTTTCGTTATTCTAAGAGTGTTAATAAGCCACCGTTTTGAATTAAGGTCACATTAGTAACTAGGTGCTTCATTGCTTTTTCACCAGCATCCTGAAGGATGCAGCGAGGACCCCAGTGCTGCTGCAAACCCAGCATCACCACGGCAACCAGTCTGGACCAGCCTGCCTCTGCTCCGCTCACTGTCAGAGCATCCCAGCCTCTGCAGCCATCAGCACCAGCACCGCCGTAAGTCTTTGTTCACTTTGGGTTTTCTTCATCGTCGTGTCTTGCAGCTTTTTCTTAATACTTCAATGCATTATTTCCATTATTCTCTTCAGCATTCACCAACATTGAATATTATCATATCATACTTTGCAACATATTCCATGTAACAGAGTATATATGCAATGAACTGGGGGATTGGAAAGCAGACCTGTAGTGTCCTCAAACAAATGTGTTGCATTGAGTCAAACATTTTGCCTTTTGCTGATGTATTTCATGCTTTGCTCTGCTGAAGGAAAAACAGATCCAATGAAAGCATTACGGGGACTTTTCATGCTTACATGTTTGGATTCAAGAATCGTTACTGAAAATTGCTTCCTCAATCTCGTCTGTTAATTGTTATGTGTGTGCTGTTTAATGTGAGATTAAAAGGAAGCATTACGTACATTTTTTTTGTTTTACCAACTCTCTGATATTGACCTCTCAGAGGGGGACAGCGAGAGACATGTATGAGAGCGATGCTAGCCTCCGCCCATGCGGATCTCTGCAAGACAAAGAGCAGCAGATCACGGCAGGGCTGAGACGCAACCCGCACCGGCGCGATCGGCTCTCGCAACACGGCTCGGTTTGCGGAGGTTTTCATTGAATCCGTCGTGTTTGTCGTTATGATGTGTGTTTGATAATGTGTATGATTTTTGGAAGATAGTTTTATCGGTCGGGCTCTGCACTTGGGACTGCAGCAAGCAGTGAGGTGCATGCTCTGTGTTTCAGTGGCTACAGGACCTCACGTCCTCCTAATACTAATCGATTGGCAGAAGATGGCAGCCGTTTTGCTCATAAGTCAATAAAATAGCATCATCCAGTTGCGTTTTTTTTTTTTTTTTTGCATTTGTTTGGGTTTACTTGTTTTTGTCATATATATTTTTTTGTATAACATCATGATATTTTTACAGAACGAAAATATTACATATAATAACTACTGTAAACTAAACGAATGCATTTTAGAATATCTTAAACGGTATATATATAATATATAATAATGATAATTTACAAATATTTTTGTATGTATGTGCATCTATCTATCCATCTCTCTCTCTCTCTCTCTCTCTCTCTCTCTATCATATATATATATATATATATATATATATATATATATATATATATATATATGTTTATCAACTATTTATAATTCTGGAATGCAATGAGATAATATACATATATACTGATGCTATAAATATGCATAAGTAATATATGTATTTTTTTTCAAATACATATTTCACCTTACTTGAATGAGACGGTTACACACAGTGCTGCTTGCACACACCATGAACTTGAAGAACACACAAAAGCAGGGAAACGTAACAGTTTGAAGCTGCAGAAATGTCTCATGACCCCTCAGTTGTGTGGCATGGTACTTTCGATTTTTCAGGATCTTGCGTCGGCTAAAACGTACTTTGTTCTTTCACTGTGTCTTATGATGTAACGGGACTGTGGGCACCTCCTGTTCTGCTTGTAAGTAAAGCACAGAGCTCCTTCCAAAAGTGACTGGGGCACAGTTGTCGACAAGCGCCCCCGTTTTGTTTTGTATCACCAGTTTGGCATGACTAATAGCAGCCCACAAGTGAGAGAAGGAGATTGGAGGCACATGAGGGTCTTCTGATCTCAGTGCCAAGTCAGATCAGCTCATTACCCAGCAGACCTCACAACAGGATGTTGTTGAACTATTCAGCAATGGAAGAATAACGTCAACCTGAGTCACGTTCACCTGGTCCCACTGGCGGCCAGATCAGTGTGACTGTGGCACAGAGAAACGAATCATCTGCAGCCAGACTGTCCATTCCTAACATCTCAAATTCCAGTTTTCTATATTTTAAAGTGGTCTAAAAATCGTAGTAGACTAGGGTGGGGTATATAATGCAAGTGACCTGACTTAAGTTCAGTTAGTTGATTTACAAACTTTCTGGATTCAAGAAAGATTCTGCCAAACTCAGTACTTATATAGCTCTTTTCTGATATTTCTAAGAGCCCAATAACATTTTGTTAACTGTGAATTTGCTACTCTTTAATCAAAGAGAATAGTTTTATTGTAGACAATGCCAGCATTTGTATATTATATTCATAAATCAAATATGAAAACCCGAACAGATCGTTCTTTTCATGACTGCAAACAGCAATTCATAACCAAAATGTTCTTGTTAGGAAACATAAATCTGCATCACACTTTTCCATCTGTCTTAAAGAACGTTCCCAATTTCTCCTGGAACACAAATCTGTATCCTGTAATTGTTGCAAATAAGGGAGTTCTGGAAGTAATGTGTCAGTGATTAAAAGGATATGCATATTTTATTTGTTGAATCATTGTAATTTAGTTTTATGCAGTTTGGGAGTTCAAAGAGATGGGTACTTCTCCTTTTTCTCCAAGTATGGCAAAGGGATATTAGAGGATGTGTCAAATAATGTGAGAGTTTCCAAGAGATTAAGGATCATTCTTAGATTCTGGTTCTGAGAATAAGGTTCTGTGTTAGATATATTGCTCAGTGTGTGCTTCACTTGTCATTACACCCGGCACAGTGAAGTGACACCTTTGAAAACAGTCAAACACAACTCTGAAAAGATATCACTTTAAGTTATTTTAATAGTCTGCTGCTACTTTGGTGTTCAGACTTACAAAGCCAGTAAATTGCTGCCTAATATCCAACAAAAACAACCCTTCAAAATGGGGGGTTATATGAGCAAACTCAAGAAATGTTGTTGACATTGATGAGAGGAATAAAAAGCTATTAAGCACGTCCTCTGTGAATTCATCTATGAAAAGTAGGTATCTTTGATATAACAACACCGAATATACTGATTTGTTGACATTTGAGGATTATAGAAAAGATTACACTCAATTGTATAAAGCTCTGTAAATGGAAAGCTGGTTCACGCTGACAAGTGAATTCATTTTACAGAGAAAACTGGTATCTTACATATATCAGCTGTCAGCATGGTTGCTTTTGTTTCTTGACTAAGTACAAAACTATACATCAATATCCTTTGCTGAGCATTATGGGACCAAATAGTGTTTGTGTGTGTGTGTATCACCATCAGCCCATATTGATCCACTGCTGGCTTCCTTCGTCCATCTTTCATCTGTTCCCCTTGCAATGTGTCCAGTCCATTGCCATTTAAACATTTTCACTCTTTCAATGATATCACATATTTTGGTTTGTTCTTGGATCCATTCATTTATTTTGCTGTCTCTTTTTGTTATTCCAAGCACACATCTTTCCATGCTCCTTTGTGTCATCTGCAGATTCTGTATCAATTTTTGCATTAAGTGACCAGGATTCACAGCCATAAGTGAGCACTGGTAGTATGCAATTATATTTACCTTGTGCCTTTATATAAAATGGCTCACATTCACCAAAACAATGGCATTTTAATACTTCCAGGGAATAAGAGAAGATAACATGGACCAAACATTGCCTAGTGAATTTTTATGCAAAATATAGACTAAATGTCATAATAAAATAGAGCTATGATCTATGAGTTGTGACAGTTAGTGCAGACCTGGGCAGAACGGCTTAACAAATGAAAAGCAGGGAGAATAACAATAGTTCAGATCTGCAGGGGAGTTCTGAGGAGACACAAGAGAGTGTCCAGGGACCGTGCAGTCCTGATGTTCCTATGTAGCTAACAGGTGAAAATAAACATGAGCAGGTTGTAGCAAATTGAGGGAAGAGTACACCAGAGTGACTAGAAGAAGTAGAGATTTAAGGAAGGAGAAAGGATATGTGTTAGAAGTGGGTCAAGTAATGGAGAGAATAGTATGGCAGGAGCAGAATATTAAACAGATGTTTGCAGAGACTGCTAGGCAAAGAAAATGCTAGATAAGTACATGAGTTGTGGATGATTTGGAAAGGGAATCCATCTCTGAAAAACTGGAGCAATGTTTTTATGATGAATATTTTCGGTGCATGGACCAATTTATGTTTTGTATTTTTTGTTCAATTTATTCTTATTTTAGGGACATGGCAGAAAAATAACCACCCAACATATAGAAGTATAGGGGGAAAAGTATATTGTTCAGAAACCAAATGCATTCATGCTACACCATCTTGAAATGGGATTGATTTGTGTAAGAAAATAATAAACACCATGCAGAATCAAAGAACCGCTTTCTCACTGTATGATATACAGCCTGAGGGAATATATAGAATTTCTAAACTGTATGGGTTTTATATTTGAAATAGTTTTCTTTTTTCTCACTTTTGTTCTCTTCTGAAAGCCCCTTTTATGCTTCAGAAGTTCATTATTATAGTAAACACCCTTGAAGCACATATCAACTCGGCTTGGAAAAAAATGTCATTATGAGAAACAAAAAGGTTCAGTCAGTTATCAAGCTTTAACATTTCCATAGTTTCCACAAGGTCAAGCAGTGCCAGATAATAAAGCTGTGTCCATGAAATACATTTAAGCAAGCTATAATGGAAAGCACAGGATCATGAATAATCTCATTTCATAATACTGATTGTGTTTATGCTAATGAAACATTAACTAGAACATGGATTAAGGAGAGAGAGCTGGTGTGTTGGTGCTTAAGCTAATTAAATAGTCAGATAGAATACACAGTATATTAGATGATTTTTCACATCTCTCTGTTATTTAGTTTCTTTGTTTAGCAGAGAATATGTACTAGACAGCCAGGATTTTAAAATATACTCCAGTTTAGCGTTCAGCTTCTTCAATGTCATTCTAGAAAGCATTCAAATTAACTCAGTATTTTATACTCGAAAGATTTTTCATCAAGACAAAAACTGCAAATTCTTGCAGTTTAAGGCTTTGAATCTTATCTACACCATTATATAGGTCAAAATGTTCATGCATTCTGCATTTTAACAGAATTGCATACAAGTGTTTCTGCCTATCACAATGAGTGCACTTTAATGAAAGCATGGCGGAGAATAAGGTTAAGAATAATAATAATGTTTCATTATGTTTTTTGAAAGTCATTGACAGTTATTTTTTTGTTCGTTCCATTTTTATATATCTGCTCTCTGACAGGAACGCTTTTCTGGCAAATAAAGTGTAAATGCTTTCATTCAGATTAGAAACAAAACTACTTTTCTGCTTTTATACCTCAAAGAAAAGGTAACTGATTCATATTCTGCTGGACTCCTGCAAAGACTTAAGAAAGACACAGACACACGCACAGTGTTTAGGGTCCCATAATGGCAAACTTGAAGTGAAAGAGTTAAGGGGACGATAGACTGATACAATAAACTCTGATCCTCAGTACAGGTGTTCAGTAAGCAGCAGATTATTTTTGATAGGCATTCCTGGCAGACTTCCTAACCTGTTCCCTGCAGGGTTCAGCTCATTACACTTTGCCTCTGGGTCTGCGGTCTGCCTGTATTCCTGTTAATAACCCACAGGTTAGAGGGCTGATCTTGGGCTCCCCACCATGGCTATTGTTGAAAGAGCTTGCCACAGATGACAGTCAGAAAGATCCTCTTGTGGCCATATCACATATAACCTTTACCTACTGCATAGCACAATTTTGACAGCAATACATTATTATTATTATTATTATTATTATTATTATTATTATTATTATTATTATTATTATTATTATTATTATTATTAATCTTAGCAGACGCCCTTGTCCAGGGTGACTTACAAAATATAAGAGCAATATTAATTTCCAATTCTATTTTATTTTCACTTGAAGACCTGTGACACATATAAACCAACCGAATAAACAATCTTACGTAGCTTTCAAATTATGACTCTCTTTCTTGGTCAACATTGTTCCTCCTGATCAATCTTCTATTGATTATCACAGTCCTCAGCTTGTAGGAGAATGAGAAATGGATAATGTTGCTGCATTTTCATAAAAAAATACCTATTACAAATGACAGACCATGAATGAATGTCAAAAGAACGCTGGGGAAGATAGCTCAAGCGTGTTTATATTTACCAATGTTGTTTTCATCAAAGACTGAATTTCTCCAACTGTCCCACTGCTATCACACACTGAGCTTCAGAAAGTTAAATGCTAGGCTATTTTCTCATTTCCTTGTACACCGCTGCTCTAATGCTATGCTGTTTGTGTTCAATGGTAATGTTTTGAAATGTAAACCCTCAGCTTCTAGATGTTTTTAAAACCTTAAGACCTCCGAAGTGTTCTTGGAGAAGGAAAAATATAAATATATTGACCCTGCTGTTTAATAAAACCTACTTAATATCCTGGAGTTAGAATACCCATTGCTGAAAAAAAAAAAAAAAAAAAAACAATTTGTGGGATCAAAGAACTTGAATTACGTGTACAGGAATTTAAGAAGTTCTTCAGTGGGAGCATTTTTAAATTCATACCAAGAGCTTCCAGAGAGGGAGAAGATGGACGCTGTGGTGTTTTCCAGCACTAATTGCATTATACTGTATTTTTCGTGTATTTGTTAAAAATACATTATTAATGATAAGAGATTATTTTCAGCAAATGGGAATTTTTGGTGTTATGAAATTATATGAAGTACCCTCATCTTTGGAAGACACAATTGAAATTCCATAATGTTAATCGTACATAAAGATAATGTTACATTTACAGTTAAAATATGTAGTACAAACCTTGCCTAATACAAGGCACAATGATTTATCTCTATTGTGATACAGAAACATGTTGTACTATATTTAAATAAATTAAATAGCTAATATCTTTATGAATACTAACATAATCTGAGAATTAGTCTTCAGCATTGCTCACAAGTGAATTCAACACTCTTAGAAACCACTTGTTTCAATCTTTTTATTAAACATTCTTGAGGGAGCAGGTGCTTTATCAAACAGCTTGCAAAAATGTTTCTGTGCTGCAATTCAAATAAAATATTCATAAAATACACTGTGTGCCCTTACACTTACATATGCAGTTACCAAGACAACACTGGGATGTCTTTCAGGCTGTCACATCCCCTTCACAAGCTCTGAAAATACTTGCATGCAATATTTAATTTTGAAACAGAACATACAGCTTTATATTTTTACTTGTGTGAGACTAACATGGTGCAAACTACTGCTTTTTTTTGAGTCATATTTTTTATTTATAAGCTACGATGAAATTATGTTGCCTGCTAAAGATGTTAAACAAATATTGGTTACAAAATAAAATCTGAAATATAAAGTGGCCATTAAATGCCAAAGTAATGCTTTGCAGGTATGGTTAGTTGTTTACGTTGTGAATTTAAGCTAGTAAAATGTATAATACTTGTCTTCATCCAGTATATACTGTATGTATTGATTTGTCTCTTTGTAGTGGTTAAAGAATGCACTAATTCTATGATAGCATGGAATTTCAATGATCGCATGAATAGTCTTTTATATTTAATAGCATTTGTGTTATTTTGCATATACATCACAATCCTGCAGAATCCATTCAATAATGTTTTCATGCTCTTGTGATCAGCAACTAAAAAAATAACAAAGAGTGATGAGAGTTCACTCACCCTATCATGTCTATTGATTGGCCACACTGTATATATGTATAAGTAAACCTGCTAAAATTATACAAGTGTCCTGTGGTCAGGCTAAAAACATTATTGTAACATTTGCATAAATCATATTTTGATTGCAACTAACCGTCTGTTTAGCGAAACAACAACACTGCACAGACCTGAGTGTCAGAGCCCCGATTCTGCACCGCTCCCTCCCCCAACGCCTCTTTCCTTTCTCTTTTAGCACTGGAAATTATTTCACAGAAACTCACAGGCAACCGAGGAAAATTATAGTGTTGTCAGGAGCCATCCAGAACTACCAAAAACAGCTAAACACAACCTGTTATTTTCTGTTCTGTTTCCACCCAGACCTGCCAATCAGACATGGTAAAGTTAGGAAGCAATCTGGCTGAAAAACCAGAGAAGGAGCAGTCTGTGGAAGATGGGTTTGATAACATCCCATTGATAACACCCCTGGATGTGAATCAGCTACAGCAGCCATTTCCAGACAAGGTAACATGACTTCCATTATAAAGAGGTGCAAATAAGTGTTCAACAAGCTGTGTTTCAGTTTATAAGGCAGTACATAATCATGGCTTATAATGTATGGACACCCTTATCAAAGAATTTCTACCCCTGTTGACTTCCAATATTGACCCTGAAATCATGTGAATCACTACAATCTAACACAGGTGGAGGCCACTCAACTTGGTGTGTGATTTTGAAGGCTTATCTGAAGGACGCTTATCCAACCAAGCTGTTTCAGTTTTTATTCTCAATTAATTTTATACACGTTTCTAGAATATTGTCTGAACTTGAAAGTTGTGGGGTAGGATGTATAGATGAATGAAAATAAATAAATGTATAAATATATTTTAAATCCGGGCAACAAAAGGTGAACAGTTTGAAAGGGAGCGTAGACTTTCTATAGGCACTGTATATACATTTGACCAGTTCAGGACATGCTTCTAAAAGGTAATATTCTTGCAAAGATTTATATACCCTTTCATCTCCTTATCACAAAATTGTGGAACCCTCCAGAATGTGAGCCCCAATCCCAAAACAAAAACTGTATTGTTTTAGTCTAGATACGTCCCTCACTGAATTCAACAGCTTCTGTATTCTTTTATAATGACTGTGTAAAGGTACTGTAAGACAATACACTCTTGTTACTGTGTGTGCATTTCCTCTTCCCTAGGTGATAGTGAAAACTACAACAGAGTATCAACTGCAGCAGAAGAAGAAAAGAAAGCTGTATGTCCCTGGCATTAAGAAATTGAATATAAACCTATACGATGAGGTGTCGGAGAAAGTCAAGGTAAAGCAAATAGTGCTAATCATATATGTACAGAATTTGTATCTCTCTCTCCCTCTTTCTCTCTCTGTCAGTCGGTCTCTCTCTCTAAACTCGAAGGTTATATCTGCCTTGGACAGCAAATCAACACAGAGAGACCTTATGGAATGAAAATGGGATGTAGTATATTTGGAAGATGCAGTACATTGTTGAAGGGTAGTCTGCCCATTTGAAAAGTATTTGACCATTGCATACTACCAGTGCTCACATACGGTTCGGAAACCTTGTCACTTAATGCAAAAATGATACAGAAACTGTAAACAACACCATTAACTATGGAACGATGTAATGGAACCGAGAACAAACAAAAGTATGTGACATTGTTAAAGAGTGAAGATGTTCGAATGGCAATGGGCTGGACACATTGCAAGAACAGACCAAATATGGAAAAAAAAGCTACAGAATGGAACCCAACAAATTTAAAAGACCTAGAAGAAGACCACATAAATGATGGGCAGATAAAATTAGAAGATTTGCTGGTGTGACTTGGAAGAGAGATGTTGTACATCGAAACAAGCAGAAACTTCTTGGGCAGGCCTTCATCCAGCAGTGGATCAAGAAAGGCTGATGATGATATATACATTTATTTGATGTGTCCATTTTAAGGTGTATGAACAATTGCTGCATGATCCTGATGTTTCTCAGAGGTTAACTGCCTTTTGTGTGTTTGCTATAGCTCACTGGCTTGATCCTCATCACGATGGCATTCCTGGCCTGCCTTCTACTGCTAGTAATGTACAAGGCTCTGTGGTACGACCAGCTCAGCTGTCCAGAGGGATTCGTTTTCAAGGTAAGGAAAGCAGTTCAGCTCAGTCTCTCGGTAAACACATGACTGGAAAATTACCTTCATTTATTATTTAGTTGTGTGCTTTTAATTTCTTCTTTTTAGTAAAGTGTGTGTGTGTGTGTGTATATATATATATATATATATATATATATATATATATAATAATTCATAATATATTAGATTATTTTGTTAATTAAATCATGACATGGTAGTATTGTGGCATTTGATGTACATCTACCTTTATTACCTTTTATGGGTGAGATTATATTAGAATGCCTTACATATATCATTTTAATTTTCCTTTTAGTTGATGTGTATTAATATTTCAATAATTGATTCCTTCGGATTGGCAGTAGCCATTTCGATAACGATCATATCTAACAAACATGAAACATCAGATTTGAATAATTTTCCAATTTGCTTGAATAATGGCTATGTGAAGGAGATAGGTATCAAGGTAGAGGGTGCTGTTGACATTTCATAGCAATAATTAAACTTATAGAGATATGTTTCTGACAGTACCTTATTAAGTGATCCTTGCATTGAAAACATGGTTAATGTCTGGTTAGAAGGATGCAAAACAAAGCCACAACATGATGTGTTGGGCGTTCTCTTCATGATTTGCTAGACATTTACCGCAGTCTAATGAATAATTGTAGCCGACATATTATGATTCATATTGTGTTTGAATTGCCTTTTTCTGTATTGTGGTTGTAGCATGAAACACGAGAGTCATAAATAATACATCTGTTGCAGTGTGTTTTGTGTGGTCAGTGAGAGGACAGTTTTGTATTCTGCAGTCTTTTTAAACGTATTTCTTTATTTTGATGGTCGAAGGTTCACAGTCTGAACAAAGTCTTCTGGGAGTACCCACACTAGGTCTGCAATCATATTGATTTCATTCTACAGGCCGCGTGGATTCGCCTTGTCTCTCCCACCCTCTTTTATCTCTGCCCCGCTCTAGTCTAATTTGACCGATTCAATGTGTTCTCAAGGTCGTCATTTATCTTTATTGAACTGATTCTTGTGGAAAAAAATTATTCTATTCTTAGAAAGCTTTTAAAAATAGCTTACATGGAAAGAAGGAGCAGTGAAGTTTATGTAAATATTACTCAATAACAATGTCTATTTATTAACATACTTCTGCAATATTGTCCTGTGCAAAAAAACACTCCAGTAAATAAAATATATAATTTTAAACTGCCCATTCTACACTAATACTACTAATTGAATTTAAATTAATAGACTAAGCACTGTACATTTAATTGGCATTTTAATAGTATTTTGTAATGTAATAAACTCTGGGAATTAGGAGATAACAAAACACTATCAAAAAGGACACATTTTATGCATGAGAAAAATATGTGCTTTCTTCTTGTTAAAATCATTTAACCACTTATTTAAGATAATTTTAAAATTAGTTTTAGGGTGTGCTGTTGAAAAATTACTTACAAATTAATTCCACTTGGTTGCTTTGTGATTCATTTAAGTCTGTAGTGTTTCAGCCTGTGTACATATTTGTATTTAAATTAAGCTGCTGAGGTTTCAGTATTGCTGCACACAGTACATATGAGTCTTGACATGATTTACAGTGCCTCATGAAGCTGATAACAAGAGCTGCAGCGATTGCATTTAAAAAACAGAGAATGGGATTTTGACAGGTGATCAGTGACCCTTAAGGAAACGAAAGAGGCTATTTTAAATTCTCCTTAATTCTAATTTCATTCATTATTTCAATCTAGTGAATGAAGGTGCAGTGAATCTGTTTCAGTGAATGAATAACCTCCCGTCCCATCCTGAGGTACTAGAAAGTGCTTTTACATGAATGCTTTAAAATTCCTCTTTATTTCTCTTTAATTGCTCTTGTTGTTGTTGTTGTTTTTGAGACAAATCAATAATGTATCGGTAGGACAGTCCTTTTCATATACTTGCTTGTGTCTTTTGATCTTGTCTCATTATCTCAGTAAGACACAAGAGTGTGGAAACACAAAGGAAGACAGTTTAGCCCCTGAAGCAAAAACGGGATGGCTGAAGGTTTTCTCAAGGGAGCCTGCCTTTCGCTCACAGAGAATCTATGGCATGTAAATGCAGGGTGCCTTTAATTAGACTTGCTGTGACTAAACTGCAATTAAAGCCCTGCGGGGTTGCTTCTTCCTTTGAAGTTGGTGGTAGCAGGGCTATTAGCATATTCTGAAATAACTGTTTGGCACATGAAAAGAAATAAAATCACTCAAATTATGAAGAAGTGGCATTACATTTGTTGCACAAAACAGACATATAAAGTGTTTTCTTTTAAAGAGTGGATGTGTAGGTCAGAAATCTCCTCTTTAATTTTCCATCTGGGAATATTTTACTTCCTCTGGAATGTTCTGACTCTCAATTGAATCTTTTCCCGTGACACATTCCAGGCACTATATGGAAATCCAACATCAAGAGATAGAACAAACATGTTTTTGCTATGCTCTTTGGATTTGCTTCATGAGATTAAAACTGTGTCCTAAACCTTTGCACCTTCTGTTTGTGGGCGTTTAAGTTACAGTGATAAAATGAAGTGTGATTTTTGTCCAAATGCAGCTTCTGGTCGGCTGAAGCTACAACTCAATCACTGCTCTGTGCCCAATGCACCTCTTGTAGTCCAGACCCTACAGTTCAGTCCAGCCATGGTCAGAAAAGTGTCTGTCAATCCTTCGGGTTTCTGCTTTTTTCTGCAGCACAAGCATTGTACCCCTGCCGCCCTGGAGATGTATTACTCAGAGCAGGAGACAGGCCCGCGCGGAAGCCTCTACACAGCCATCAGCCACTTGAACCAGGCCAAGAAGACCATGCCGGAGCTGCCATCCCCATGGCTACCAGTAATCAATGCCTTGAAGGAGGCAGAAAAGGCTAAAGAGGAGTCAAGCCATTCCCAGCAATAGGAAGAAGAAAAAAGCAAGCAAACTGGAAACTAATGTATTATACGTAACAATGGTATTGTAATTTTATTGAAACTATTGAAGCGTTACATAAAATATTAATAATACTGATAATAATAGTTTAGGACTGTGCCTGATTCAGAAGCTATTTTCACAGAATATCAAGAAATAATCAGACAGTTGTGTGATGTGAGGGTGGGGGGGTATTTTTGTTTTTCAAGTGTTTTCAAGAGGAATTCCATTTTGAACAGCTTATTGAAATCTCTGGAAGTAGCAAAAGTTATATTTTAAGACAAGCAATTGTTTTCATCAGGTTTTCGCAGGGTAAAGTCCTCTTTTCCCCTGGATCTCCTGATCTATCTAAAGCTTCACATAAGACACTTGAACTCCTTAACGCCATTAGACATGATACTTAATGGGTTTTGAGATGGTTCTTCTCGTTGAGTGAGTATATCTGAGGAGTTGTGCTGTAATTTACTAATGGGAAGTTGAGATGGTCACAAATTAAGCCATGCCACATTACCCAGAACACTGTAAAGATAATTTTGTTCTGAGCAACATTTGCAAATCCTATTAACTGTAGCTTATATGTTGATGTATTCCCTGACAGGACTACACATAAACACACATGGGAAAGCATTTCTGAACATGGAAATGTGTATAACTGTCTGTTTCTCTTCTATATTTCAAGTGTAATCGATCCATGTTTTTAAAGGTAAACTTTATCTGAACACACTCCAAAAGCCTTACTAAGCCATTTATTTATTTATTTATTTATTTATTTATTTAAATTTGTGGAGTGTATTTGCAAATTTTGTTGATGGGATAACCTTATATATGATAGATGGACAAGCTGCCTCAATTGAAACCACATAGGGTAAGCTTTCAATGAATGTCTGTATGAATTTGTATTCTCTATAAGCAGATCAAAGCCTAGGACATTTTGTAAAGAATTAGTAGGCATGGTTGATATATAAAAAAAAAACACTTTGAAAAATGTACAAAAATGTAATTACTGGCGACGTGCATTATAACTTACTGATTGTCCATAGCTTCGAACATTACATTTGAAAGTTATATATTGTAAAAGAGATTGTAGGGAAGAATACGCCTTCACTGATGTCATTCCCGCTTGGGTGCAGACTTGAGCATTCGGTTGCAGGTGTAGGGGGATTTCTGTGTTTTCCTTCCCTTCACATGTAAAGGATGTTGATATTTACCAGCAACACCACAGCAATCAGTATTACTGTTTTACAGTGCCGAACTGGTGCAACGTATTATTGAACATACAGGGATGAGCAGGACTGCCCCGACTTGTGTGTCATTTTAAGAACTGCAAACGAAGTGGCATTGACAGTAGTGTATACCTAAATAAATCACCATATTCTTTCGAAACACAGCACTTAGTGTGTACTCTGAGACTCATTTGTTGATTCACTATTATCCAGAGGTGCTGTGTCTATTCTGTTAAAATAGCTATGAGAGCAGTATCATGCTGGATCCAGATATAACAAATTGACTTTTGGGTGAATTGGTTGTATTAGTAGCACACATTTCGGTGGGAGAACTGTTTAGTCTGTGTGTAAATCTTTTTCTTTTCCCTGGGTTGCTTTTCAAATTCTGGGTGTGAAACTGGGAAATTATGTCATAGAAATTGATAATTTAGCCAAACAAGCACAGCTGCATGTTTCTGTCATGCAGAATTCTAAATAATATGCATATAGAATATGCAAGCACCACAATGGGAAAAAGTAAATTACAACACAGGGTTTTTATGGCTGTAAGGAAATTAAGACTTTAGAAGTTTTTTGTTTTATTATTTCATAACCCTTAATATAAAATATATAGGCACATAACAGCACTACACAATTTTTAATGTTTGGCAATGTGGCCTGTTGCGTTGCAATGTTGCGAATTAACTAATTTAAAGTTTCCTTTATATCCCACATTTTAAACCAAAGTTACACCTTCCATTTTTTTAAATTATCACCTTTGTTTATTCACTATTTAATACCATAGGAATGCCATTTATTTTCTTAATTTCCAATAAATACTGATCTACTGCTCTTGAGCCCTGTTGTATAGCAAAGTCTCCATCATTCAGCAGGCTATTAAATGGCAGCTATCATTTGGCTTTCAGATGAACACAAACAAAACAAATGAATGTGTTACAACACTTTGCTTATGTCCGTTAACTGAATGTTAAACTTAATATTGCATAATGTCATTTTATTTATTGGAACTGTTCATCTTCACATTCGATGGACTATCAAGCACCAGATTAAAAACTAAGCAGGTCAAAAATGTGAAAATGGTATACCCAAACAGTGTCAAAAATGTGTGCATTTTTCTACAGTTGTCTGATGAAAAGTTTAAAGAATGCAATTTTTTTTTTCAGGGGATTACATTTTCAAATGCAAATATTTTCTAATGGGCAAATTAGTTTTATCCTAACACAATTTCTCACATTGTTAAGTGATATTATAGTTTTTCAGCGTCATTTTAGATTTGACTGTGTATTCCTGTACATAATTACATGGCTGTAAAGATGACATGTCAATAGTGCAAAACTATAACTATGATTGTAATATTTTTGCCTCCTAGTTGCATTTTAACAGCAAAACTGTGGTGGTACATTTTAATATATGATATTTAAAATAAGAATGTGTACTCTAAAACTGTCATATCTTACAAATGATTGTGTCAAAAAATACATCAGAGCAAAAGAAAAATGCCATCATTCAGAAACCCACATTATGTAAAGATACATCAAAGAAACTACACTTTGAGAGCTTGCTCAGTAAAATACAATATAAGCTTATCAACTTTATAGACGCAATGTATTAGATGGCTTTGCATGTCCTAGTAGGCTTTTAGGATTAAACCAAATGCAACATCATTTAAAGAAATTAAAAGAAATAACCTGTGGAGACGGAAAGAATTTTATGAAATTTTATCTTGTGAAAACAAGTTGGAAAGCATTTTCAGTTTAATACTGAGCAGCCTGTAACATTAAGTCTTTTGTCAACAAAATTAAATGTGTAGTTTTTAACTGCTCATGTTTGCAGATAACTGTTGTGTTAATTAATTCTAACACTGCATTATTGGAACAGGGTATTGCTCTGTAGTTCAGTTTTTTTTTTGTGAAACAATAATTGGAACCTATTCTTCTGTTTCTATATTTTAATTTTTATTCTACACTTGTCTTCTAAAGGCTTAATAAATATTAAACTTGGAGTGTTCTAAGGAATGTACTGCAGGTCATGGTAACCTCACCATCACCTTCACAGCCTTGTGAGTATTTTAAATGGTGTATAATTGTCGTGACACTCACTGGTTATCACCTTATCTGTAACGCAGCTCCTGGTCAATTTGTGGTAAACACTGGTCATTTTAACAGCACTTTGTAGATTTCTTTTTAATAGAGAATGTGACCTTTTCACATAGCAGCACATTACTTTGTGTAAAGTACTAAAGTGCCAAAATTAATGTTGTAGTCATCTGCTTTGATCTTATTGAGAAACACAAATAAATCAATGTTCACTTTTCTCATCAATTTTGTACCATTGTTTTTATTCCATAAAAGTGTTTGATTGTTTTTTCTCTTCAGGCTCAGACGACTATTGAGGTGTGTTAATTAAAGAAGTCGGCATCAATATTTTATGGAGGATCTAGAGGTTTTATGTACTTGCAGATGTCTGTAATAATACCACAATGGCACTGGGTATCAGTAGTTTATACTATAAGAACCAACTGCATATAAGGAACAATGCTGAGATGGCCTCAAAACATAAGAAAGTTCACAAATGAGAGGAGGCCATTTGATCCATCGTGCTCATTCAGTATCCATTATTTTTATTATTACCTGATTTCTTAGCAGACACCCTTATCCAGTGTGATTTACAATTGTTACAACATATCACATTTGTACCCATTTACACAGCTGGGTTGGGCTCAAGGGTACAACAGCAGTGCCCCCACCGAGGGATTGAACCCACAACCCTCTACTCCAGTTCCAGAGCCCAAACAACTACTCCACAATGCCACATTAATAACTAAGTGATCGAAAGAGCGTATCCAGTCTATTTTTGAATGTTCCCAATTTGTCGGCTTCAACCACATCACTGGGGAGTTTAGCACAGTTAGCACAAGCATTGACTAAGAAGCGCCGTACTGTTTTCAGCTTTGAAATCTCACAGTGTATACTAATTATTATTTTTTGGCTAGTTGCTGAGTGACAGATTTTGAAAACAACTTGCCGTGGGCATGGAACTAAATAAAAGTGCTAAAAAGTATTTATGAGAACATTTATAGACCTCATGCTTGGTGATAGGGCTTAGTTGTGTATCAAAAGGTTATTGTGAGCATGGAAAATTTAAATCAGTCCCCGCCATGGAAAAAAACAAACAACAAATAGTGGAAAAGGTATTAAAGGGAAGTGGTTCCTATTTATCTTCTAAACACACTACAGGGATTTTCCGAGAAATATTGCAGGGTGACTGTTAATGCATATTTGCTGCAGCCTGAAAGTTTATTAAATCACTACCTTTGCTAAAAACTAATTAAAAATGAAAGGCTATTTAAACAAAGCCTCCCTACATTATCACCGGTGTAAGCTCACAACAGTCTTGTAGGCTAGTTTCCAGTCTATTTATAATATGGAGTTTAGGCAAACATCACACAACGTCTTTGAGAAATACCTGAATTAATTATTTCTTTCCATATCTGTATGTGTGGTTTAATCCAATTGAAGTTTAAAGGAATGGGGAATATGTGTAGGTGGACACAAATCAGTCAATAAGAGAGCCATGTCAACCACAGACAGGTTCTCCTTGGCAGTGGCATATCTGGAACTTCTGTGGAAGTGTTTTTTAATACTTTAAAATTAAGTATGAATCACTGGCTTACTGAGAAACAGTGATCTGGCCTCCCTCTCCTCTGTCCTGCTGGAATGGATTGGAAACTGTGACAGCTCTGTGAAGACATGGGAAAGGATTAAAGTCATATTGTATATTATCTGTAGATCACAAGATAAGTTAATCAATATTTAAATATATAAATGTTGGTTTTCTTTTCCAACCAACAAAAACACATTCTCAGTATAAACATGTTGCCGTCTCATGATCATGACAGATTATCTCTGGATATTAGCACCTCCACGAGAAATCAGTAGGGCCTACTGTCTGCCAAAAAACATTTCAGAAAGGCTGGTGATTGTGAATTTTCCTGTCATTGCAGTTCATATTTGATAGGATAACACTGCATTAAATGTTTTCCTACACTATGTTGGCTTCCCTGGTGTTCTCTCTCCTCTTCTATGTGGCAAACTACATTTGATTTGTTTCAAAATGTTTTTAAAAAAGATTTCTGTGTCAACATGTATGATCTTTCACTACTTTCTTTCAGTTACCCTTATCTATGTGTCTGCTGAGGTGCCACCTGTTTTTAGGTGGTATGGCAATTATTGGACCTGGAAAAGTAATCTCTGTCACTATAAGGAGCACACTGACTCAGGATTTAATCAAATAAGCATTTGGTAACAGGCCTTTATATAAATATTATATAGGCTATGTACTTTGACAGTCTGAAATCAGAGGTCACTTTAATTGAACTGAAATCTTACTGATTAGTGAAAACTACACAAACAATTGACTTATGCAAACGTTTATTATCAATAAGTAACATAACCAGAGACCATAAAGATATTAAATACAATTATGATGAATAACTGTACAGAACCGTTGGTTCATTCATTGATATCAGCAGTAAGTATTCAGGTTTACTCACCCTGTGTTTACAAGCCCAGAAAGATGGCGGCCGCAATGCAAAGCGATGAAGACAGGTAAAAACGTACATTTGAATTTCTCCAGATGTCAATTACATTGCTTTGGTTTATAATATAAATTGTATCGCCGATAAAACAGTTGAAAACACAAAAACGATTCAGACATTAATTGCGTTATCTGTGTGGGAGAAAAAAAGCTACTTCATGGTGGGTTGCCACTTGTAGCAAACGAAATCAACCCCCCAAACTACTGTATCATTTTTTTATTATTATGCATAATGTAGTTACAACATCGTTTTATAGGCACTACTTTACATTTGATCTTTACGTTGGGCCCTAACATTAAACGTCCCTGTATGCCTCCATTAAAAAAAGTTACAGTATTAAGAACAACAATCATGGAAACGCCTGTATGTTTGTGATGTAATCAATGTTTATGAATAAATACATTCAGTTTCTGAAATTAAAAACTTCAATTAAATTCTGAGTTCTTGGAAAAACGTTGTAGAAACTGCTAGCAGGGCCATCCAAATGTAAAAGGCACATTTTAAATATTTCATTATCAGTCTTTCATCAAGATATCCACAAAACAATCCCAAATGAAATATTAAAAATATCAAAGTGAAAGTAGACTACTAGGGGAGAAATTAACCACAAAACTCTCAATATTAGAGACTCAGATTTGATCTTTTCTCATTTACAAATCCATAAAAGGGCTCAGTTTGTTTTTTTTGGTTGCTCTCCTAGTTCCAACTGCATATATTTCTTTTGAGCCTCTGAGGAATGTTCCTACAGGGTACAGAATATGGATGTCCAGAAATGAAAGACAATGACTGTGTGAAATTGTGCTTGAGCAGACTTACAGAGCTTGTTTACACAGTATCAGAGTGAAGCTGTGTATGATGTTGAAATGTTTAAATTAAAACCCCAGATTTAAAACAAGAAACGACATGTTTATTTGCTCATTTGAAAAAGTGATAGGTTTGTCATACACATTGTCAGTTACATGCAGCTAGTGAATAAACCACAAAAAAGTAAAAGACAATATTGCACATATACAGTAGCATTAGTATAACATGTTAAAAAAGTACTTATGTAAAATCATAAAATGTTATGAGATCTTTAAATTGACTAAAAATATGTTCACAATTTATTTTATGACCTAGCCTACATCCTAATCTAATGATTTCCACTCAAATCACATTATTTAGAAACACTAAAGCACTTTGATAGGAGCTTTGACTTTGCGCAATTCATGATGCTAATCTTGTGTGATGTGAAACTCAGTTAAAACGAGAATACCATTACCTTTCATGAGTCTGGGAACCTCTTCCACAAACATTTCTTTTCACATACCGGTGTTTTGAAGTTCCAGCATTGCTGTTGTAGTTTGGCAGGGAAGAGTTGATATAGTAAAGAAATATGGAAAAGAGGTGTTCTGTTCCTTTTGATATGATGATTGTGGGAAATAAGTCAACAACTTTCCTGGGATGTGAGAATCTTGATCAAAATACTTCAGTGAAATGCATTACTCAAATTAATCTTAAATGAAATGTATTCTTTCTTATCGCACCATCTGTATTTGCATGTCTTTGGTCTCGGTACCTGGACACATGTAACTGATTTCACCCAGGCCCGTGCATCTGCTGTCTCCTAGAAGCCAGAGTGCAGACCACAGACCTGACCTTGAAGGGCTCTGTTCACATAAAGTGCAATACCTGAACTCAGTGTGTTTCCTCAAGCTTGGCGCCAGGAGGAAATGCCTTTCAAACCCTGCCAGTATAGTCCACTACCCTGTACTCTGGCATTCACCAAGCCATCTTTGATGATAGCAACGTTATATATACTTGGTTCTGCACATGTTACCTTCAGATGATTAGGGAATTGTCATCAGTTCAGATTTATATTGTTTTTGCTTTTCTTCTGTAATTTTAGCTGAGAATGAGTTTAAAAATGTTTAAATGTGAGCATTTTTCTGCCATCATTATCATACAATTCTTGGAAACTGATGTTGATTTATCTTAGCCTGACCTTAATCTAAATAGAAACAGATGCAATAAAAAATGTTGTAATGTGTGTAGACCCTAACTGAAGAACTTGCAATGAACTAAAAGGAAAATTATTGGGATCGAGGGCCTTAGAATGCAGCTTTTCCATTCATCCTGAAGCACAGACTTCTGTTCAATTCTTGTTAACTTATGAGAACACTGGATGGCTTACAAATTGGATGGTATACTGTTAAAGGAAAACATTGTAATTTATTTTGAAGTGAGATGTGTTTGTGTTTTTTCAAATTTTTTCTTAAAATATCCATTACACTTTCAGTCTTTGATGTGTTTAAAACAGATGCCTACCCCATCAATTTTGATTGGTTACAAAACATAGCCTAAGTGGACTACTCTGTCTGAATGCAGAAAAACAACTGCCAAGTCGTGTGTTTACTAGCTTACAAAATGTATGGCTTGATGCATGTAGCTTGCCAGCAGTGAAATCCATAGTTTAGGTAATCGCCTAATTTTAGTTGTGTTTTTTGTAGGTCGAGATGTGTTCCCTTCGTACTGCTGATTTGTGTGCAGATGTCTAAATGTTGTATTTAAAGTTTCCCAACAACAGAACCTGATTTCCAAATGCTGATTGTGTGTGCTCTAATGCGTTCGAACGTGAGCGTGTGATGTAGTTAATATTCACAAGTGAGACAGCTGTGTGAAAAAAAAAGATTCTGTAGTAGAATATTTTAATGCTATCAGCAATCCTTAATCGAGTTTGTGCCATAGACCACAGTGTGGAAGAACAGATTTCCTCATTACTCATTGAAGTTGTGACTTTAACACCATCTCAAGTTGTTACACTTTCATTGCAGCATCACTGAATTTGAGAGAAGTATATGGCTGCTATTGCCGTAGCGCTGAAGAAGAGGAGTATTGGTAATTTTGGCAGCACGGCATTTTCAAGTCTGCTTTAGATAAATACATATTGTAATCGTTTTAATGAACCACTTCCTCTCACTGAAAAACAACGTCTTTTAAGATGAATCAGAAATCCGTTTGAACATTCCTTATTTTACGATTGCCACGGAATTACAACTAATTGAAATCTCTCCAAGGATGTCTGAACGTTTCTCTTTCTAATGTGGTGATTATCTTACTGGTTATTGTATTTCGTAAGGAATAACAAACTGGAATATGGCCTTCATGGCCTGGGGAATATGACGCTGCTGTATTGACTTGGGTGTATTATGTGTTTATTTCTTGTGGTGTCACTGTTACTAAAATAAAGAGTGGTATGTGTGGATTATAATTAACCAGTCAAATCTGTTCCCTTTTCATCTGAATTATGCTTGAAGCCTAGCTAAGCTGTGTCTGCTTCTTGTTGCCTTAATCCTGTCAGCACAGGGCTCACCACAGGCTTGCCTACCAAGATTTTACTCCAGTGTGCTGACATTTATACTGCTGGGTGCCATGGGACTAATTGAAAGTAATGAACCCTATGGCATTGATGAAGTCTTGTGTTATTCATACCCAGATGCTATGACACTACTTGGTCTACCTTTTTCTTCTGTAGGAAATGCATGAGAAATAAAAAGGAAGAGCTACATTGATTGACAGCTTAATGGATTAGTTCTTTGTGTGAAGGTGTTCTTATTGGATTGTAATGATCCATTTTAATTGCTTCAGATTTATCAACATCTCAGGAAAAGTGTACCAAGTGTGTTTTTGTCCCTCTAATTGGAATCGGCAATTAACCCATACCTCTTGCCAGCAAAGGGTAGATGAAGACACATGTCCTCCAAACATGATCTGTCGGGCCACCTCAAAGCCTACAGCTCAAAGAGTAGAGTAAGCCTTCAGGTGTAATCAGAACACTGCAGTCTCACAGATACCGCACAAGCCAAAGTTTTTTTGGTGCATGGCAAGAGGAGGAAATCATGGATAATTTCACCCAGCCTAGGCAGCACTCAACCAGCGGTGCGCCATCCCAGAGGACATCCTGGTCACAACTGGCAAAGGCCTTCATTCTAACCATAATGTTCTGGACCATACTCCATTTTTTTCAATTGTATTCATGGGTATAAATTAGGACTGACTTTACAGTTTGTTTTTGGAACAAAATAAGTATTTAAGTATTTTTGTAGATGTAGATATTTTTGTAGTATTTTAATAGATTGTGTGACCGATTGTGTAGACATTTTTATAAGGGAAAGAAACCCAACTTAAATTATACTGCAGCCACAACACAAAACCAGTGCTTAGCATGATACTTGGGAAGATGGACAGAATAATTAGGAAATCACAAGTTAACTTTCAGTGCACTTTGGTT
Source organism: Amia ocellicauda (assembly GCF_036373705.1). Taxonomy (NCBI): domain Eukaryota; kingdom Metazoa; phylum Chordata; class Actinopteri; order Amiiformes; family Amiidae; genus Amia; species Amia ocellicauda. The sequence continues at coordinate 15,202,065 of NC_089869.1, forward strand.
CACATTAAAATGCCTAATTGATTCATGGTAAACACAAATCACAGTGACGTTAGGGGCTTTAAGGAGCATTCAAGTTAGGGGTTAACGATTTGCCTGACACAAGTGTTTTTGGAATTACTGGCAGTGGTGAGTATATTAAAACTGCAAATACCAAGACGCAAAACAGGAAATGTGTTAGAAATGAAGTGCCTGATGCAATGCAGAGGTCTGTTGGATTCTCTTGCTAAAAGGAAATAAAGAAAACATGACTTCTCATAGGACCTGCAGTAATACACTATACTCATATTAAGAAAGTACTGATATAGGTCATGAAATGAGAAAAGAAAATCAATTTCTAAGGAAGAATGCATAATCTATGAAATAATGTACACATTAAAACATGTAAAAAACACACACACACACACACACAATTTCATACTTAAAAACATATTTGAATTAATACAAAATATTAAGTCTAAGATTATTATTTTTTATATATGTTTTTAAGAAATAAAAATGCAGAGGAACTATGGGAAATCATGAAAAATAGCCAAGCTAGGAGAAGAAAAAACAGAAACAAAAGCTGATCTTGGCGTTCATCGTTGCTAATCCTATATATAGTAGGGACGACTACAGACACTCTCCTCAATATTTCTTAACAAATAATCTTGGACGCAGTTCTGACACATTGTCTGTGTATGTCAGTGCAGATGGAACAGTTCCAAAAGCCTGCTGGTGCAAATGGGAAACAGTGGCAGACATGCTCACCACTCACTTCCTTTTCCTCACAAAGGATGGCTCCACGTCGTCTAGAACTATCTGGGCTTCCCAATATGAAATCCATATGGAAATGCTGCCGTCACATTCAGGACATGTTTCTGCACAGTGTTTGTTAACCCAACTGCCACCTAGAGGTTTTTTCCCAGGCTTGCAGAAAGGAATTCAGTTTTGGTCACAGAAGGAAATCCCTGGAGGATTATGGCCTTGTTTCATGTTACTTGAAGGGAACAGAGACATAATGGACAGAATTTAAATCACTGAGTGTAATGCTGCTGTTAGTACTCTTTGTAAAGGAGAATCTCAAAAGGAGATTTTATCTTGGCAAGCTGTTTATAGAAAGTGTGGGGTTACTGAGGCTGCACTTTTTCGTTAGGCGTGTTGAATTGCTTCATGTGTGCTGACAGGTACATGTTATTTATTTAATTTCAAAGATTTTGTATATCGTATTCAGCCAAGTTGCCTCCCACCCACACACACACGCCTCACACCACTAAATTTGTTATTTTAGTGCTTTGTTCTACAGCCAGGCACAAATGCAGGTTCATATTATAGTGATGATATATGGTTTGTGATCTAATTGATTGTAATATTAATATAAATTATACTATTCAGTGTACGTATAATCTGCTTCTTTCCCATTTTCAAACTCTAGTCCTTGAATTATTTGCAGGCCTAAAAAAGGCAAGGGGAAATGACTGCAATACGTACAGCAAGAAACATTCTTATAATCAAATACACATCTTCTCAAAATCTATCAATACAGAACGATAGGCATTAGCTAAATAAATCAAAAAGACCTTCCTTTTATCCCAGGTTGTGTAGCTGAATACTCCTGCTTTTTGATATACCCCTTTTGAAACCGATGATTTCAATTACATAATTCTTTTCATCTGTCTGTGGTTATCTTAATGGTATAAGTCCATCTGGTTTGTTTTCTTACCACTTTATTTGGATGATTTGAAACATTTACATATTAATAATTAGGTGTTTGATTTGGGAACAAAGTAAATTATAGCATTCCATTTTTCATATTGACATTCATAAATGAGAAGTCATGGGTATTTGAAACCTATTTTGTTTTAGGTATTTGCCCACCACTTTTGTCACTGGCTCAAATGTATGGACTTAAATGAAAACAAACTCTGAAATGTATAGGATAAGACCCAGCTACTGACAAATGAAGCTTCGTCAGGAGTACAAAGGCAGAGGGAACTGGCTTTGTAAAGTTGCTTTTCTGGTGTATTTGACATTGATTCTGCCTACAGATATTGTGGTGTGGTCCATAAAAAGAAAGTAAAAGCAGTTTAACAGGATCCTAAGCTCTATACCATGTTGTTAAGCTACCTTTACGCAACTCAAATGTGTCAATTGTGTGTTAACTTAGCTATTTTGGCACTTGCTCTTTACTGCACATTTAGCTGTAGCATATATTGAAGTCACAATCCTGTAAACAAAATATCTCGCAATACCTTTGCCAAGAACAACCCTGCTGCCCAACAAGTTTTTTCCTTTGTGTGTGTTTAAGTTAATTGATGCTGTAATTCTCCCTTTTTTCCATCTCCTTTTTTAAAGCTCTTATACAAAACTGTCTTGCAGCTTGAAAAAATACAAACAGTAATACTGTATACATGTCAGTGCCATTCTGAATTCTGGTGATTACAGCTGCTGCATTTCCTGTCAGATGTGACATGCAGTTCAGGTCCAAATCAGGCTAATTTTGCTAATTGTCTATATATTTGAGAGATTACTCTTCTATTTAATTCGGACTTCTTCACAATCGCCTTTTGTCTAGGGTGCAAATCACAGAAAGCAATGACAGGACTGGATTAGTCACAAAGGTCATAGCCACATTCAAAAATCCTGAAAGGCAATAGCTTCTTATTCCGGGGTTTCTGTTTCGCTCTGTTCTTTATTAGGATATTAAGATATTGGGCAGATTTTTTTTATTTTTATGAAGCCAAATAAATCCAAGTTGTTGTTGTTGTTTTTTCCATTTGTTTACCACTTTCATGCGCAAGCCGGGTTCACATCTGTAAAGCAGTTTCTACAGCTGTTTATAGATGATCTCTCGCCATGCCTGTGACATTTTCCTGTCTGGTGATTGATTGCCAGCGTGGTGCCTAATAATACAGTAATGAAGAATCATAAAAATTATAAACTTGAGTAAAGATTGGTTTTAATCAAATCCTAAACAACTGTGACCTCATGCTCTGGCAAAGTGCCGCACCCTTGCTCATAAAAATCAGGCCTCTGTGCACATGTAGTTCGACCAGCCGACTCTGTAAGATTACCATTATCTGTGATCACTATGTGACGCACTGGAAAGACACGCTTACCCTGTATGAAGTGGACAAAGTCTAAATGTCACCCATTGGTTAGAAACTTGTTTTGTTTTAGTTTTTTAATGATCTGTTGCATAAACACAATAACAAAACAACAATGCAATGATTAATATAAATGCATGTTCAGCTCAGTTGGACAGACTACTGAAAACATATCCGGCGGTACTTCTGTCAGTTAATGCGCAATATGGCCTGGATTAAATCAAAACTCCAACCCCCCCCAATGGCAAATTCCAAACCCGATATTATATGTCGGCTTTCCATAGATGCAGATGCGAGAAGCCTCTTGCAAACAGAAAGCAGCCTGGAGTGACACATTTGGAATTTGCGGTTGAAGGGTGGGTTGACGTTTGATGCATTCTGGACGTAGGTAGCTTTTCTATGGGGGGGTCTCCACCTCAGCTGTGCAACTGAGTATTAAATAATGTGTGAAGACGCTCTCTAATTTAGTTTTGCCTTGATTGGTGGGAGAATGAGGGAGCCAGATTCTCTTGTGTAATGAATGTGCACTCCAGTTGTCTTACTCCAGGTGTCTGTACCACCAAAAGTCAACAGGTAAACTATCAATTTAAACTAAAACTGAGGTGAAACATTGCTTTTATTCACGTAACATATAATCATTATGAGCAAAGCTTTACTTTGGTGTGTGTGGTTACTCTACACAAGAATAAAATTAAGACTACAACTTTGTCATCTGTGTTCAGTCAGCTCTAAGTAGCCATCGCATCTGAGGTAGACCTCACTCCTCAACACAGTAACATCCAGTACCTCTAAGAACCATAAAATCAATCTAATTAGTCTGATAGTTATTCAGGACTGAGATTCATAATGTAATGATTTCTACTTGTAAACATGTTATCCACCCAGAGGAAATGAATCTAATCTGCTATAATGCTAGTCATGGTATTGAAAGGATATGCATAGCGGGTTCCTTTGTTTGACTTACTTCAAGAGCATAAATATTGTCATTAGTTGTAGACCAAATCATTTAATGACATCCTGTAATTAAATTGGGGTTAATAAGCTAATGAGACAAATGAATTGTAAACGAGATAGTTGGTTTCCATTACCACTGGCATTTGGGCTGCCACACATTGGTTTGATTTAGTTTCTAGCGTGGTCTAATTTAGACTCAGACAGGAGAAAATTAAACGCAGCTCAGTTTGGATAAGACTGTGTCTGTAAAATCTCAAGCTGGAAGGATCACAATTTGGAGATTAATCCCGGTTTTGTTTTTGCAATTATCAGTCACAATGGTAAATCATTATTTTTATTTTTATTATTTCTGGTCAAAATCACAAATAAAATGTAGTAGCCAATTTATGTTGGCAAACATGCAGAGTCATGCAGTGCAGTATTAATGATTATCTTCTCAGGATGCTTTGGCAAGCTTCACTAATATTGTATGCATCATTTAAAAGAAGAAACAACAGCATACAAAACAACAACAACAAAGCCCTAAAATACGTCACCATATACAGAAAAGGTATTTGAACAAGTTAAATCCCAAAACATGAATTCAGGGTCCCTCTTGGAAAAGTCAACAGTAAAGGCACAAGCATAACTTTGAAGAATGAACTTCACATATCTCCTCATTGAATACATATTAGTAAGCCTCCCTCACTGAGGTAGTCAAGGTTTGGATATGTCTTTTACTCTTCTGAAGAAATGCTGAGCTTTATCTGCCCGTAACTTGACTTCCTCATGCACCAGTGTTTATTGTATAATCTGATACCTTGCATCAGTTTCAAAAGAGGATTTGTGAATATAAATAAAAGTCCTATGTATTATGCATTTGTTTACTAGCAATATATATTAATCTATATTATTCCATATCACTTTGTAAACACTTCAACACCACTATAAAAAGCATTTGCAGAAGCAAGGTTAATGCTATCTGACACATCCTATACTATAATTTTTTTTAAAGGTGAAAGAGCTGATGAGACACTATACAGAGGCCTTTGTTTCAGAGCATGACTCGGAGTTAATAACACACTGGGTCTTGAATGTAATAATTCTAGCAGTCTCCAAGAATTTTTCCCTTCTTTGAACAGAAGTGTCCCCACTGTGACTCCAAAGTTTCGTGCCTCTGTTTTTATTATGTGTCTATGGTCCTGCTGTGGTTGACAGAGACCACTAACTCCAGGAAGGCAAGGATGCTTGATACTTCCAGTCTGCAAAGATTATTCAGAAAGCGTTTAAAAATTGGCCCGGGTGCAGTAGGACTCATTCAGGCAGTATTGAAAACCGCTGAAATAACAGGAGAATTTAGATAGCAGGCGAGCTTTAGAGAATACTCTAAGCTCAGTAGTATTAGTGTGTTTGGTATTAAAGTTGAAAAATAATTATGTGTGTGTGATGTATGGGTGCCATTCTCTGCTGGTAGACTTACGCATTTGTGAAGCTATTAGAATTAACAAACTGGCAAAGAAAATCCAACAAGGTATTTATAAAATGTTTGGAATATCATTTACTAGGAATTGTGTTAATATAGTTTTAAACAATTTTTATGATTCATTAATAGTTAATCCTTAAAAGTGTGAAAAATGTAATGGTATGCATATCACCAATAGAAAGGCAGTACCAGACAAAGTAAAAATGTCTGCAATGTTGGGTCCATTTTTAAGTAGGTAGAAACACAAACAAATTAGACAGAATAGTTTTGTATATATATATATATTCACGTGTTTATAATTATGGATTTGGTTGAGGGTTGCAATTTACCTTACAAGATGACAAGTATGTTATTTAAAACAATACAAATATGTGAACAATAGTTTATATGTTTTCACTGCAACGTTGTAACGTACAGATCAGCATAATAACACAAACAAACTTTACAGTAACAGAGAAATTCAGTAACTGCAAGGGAATGCATCTTTGTGGGAGGTTTGACATTACAACAAGAGAGCAGCAAAACCCATTGAAGTTACTCACTTGCTGCATACAGCCTGCCTAAATCTTCAATGTGGTGTTGCATACTTTCACTCCTAGCTAATGCAGGCTTCAGCACTGGAGTAGGAGAGGATCTCAAAACTTAAAAAAGCAACAATAAAGATTAAATGACTAAGAACTGTCAGCAAATAATGACTGTTGGCAACAACCCGTGAAGCACTCTAGTTGGCAGGGTTTTGGTAACAAGTAGGCCAAGAATAAATTGTCTGTCTGTAACTATTTAAATGCAACATTAGGTTGTGATTTATGCTGAGAAGAATGGTATTATGAGGGAACATTTTCCAAGTGTAGCAGCTTGCAGCAATTTAAGTTATATGGGGGAAAACCACCAAAATGAATTTTTGACTGTGTTCCATATTGAAATGGATATATTTATACAGATTAATGTGGCTGAAAGGCTAGTAATAAATTTTGCCTTTACCAGGGGACTTCAGTGTTCCTCTAGCAAACATTTCAGAAATGTTGCGAGACAAGGAATCCGTGGTGATCGGTTGTAGTGACACAGACCCGACTCCCCTGTCTCATCTAGATTGTCCTAATTATGGAGGTGAAAAGCAGAAATTGATCTTACACAATGTCCACACTTAGACGGTTCCCTCTAATGAAGAAAGCTTGCATATGTGCAAGATGAATTGATTTGTGAGGCATGGGTTAACATTCACTCATTGAGGGTAGAAAATAAACCATGCTTAATTACATGTCAGCAGATGTTGTGGTATTTTCCCTGGGGGGAGCTTCTCAAGGATAAGTGCTTATATTCTTTTTTGACTTGTGTTATGCTTTTCTATCTCCTCTTTTCTGATTCAGAGTTCTTAAGCAGTTTGATGTGCCGCGTCCATAGACTCATCTCATGTGACCTCTCCGGAAATTCGGGCCAAGGTGATCATTTCTTCACTGTAGCCGTGGGTAGGAGCTGCATATTTATTTATATATATTTGTATGAAACTTAATTACCCTAAAAGCCCTAGGTGGTTCTCCTGTCAAAATTTTCAATGGTTGCATCTCAGGAAACATTCTTAAAATGTGCCATGCCTAAGAAACAATGAGAAAAATCACAAATTTGAAAGTGAACATGACACTTCTCTTCAATAGGATGAAACTACAGGATGCTTTTGCATGACATAACTGTTTGCTGTTGTTGTGACAGTAACATTTCCTGCATTCATTATTTTGTTTAGTTAATAAAACAAAAACAAGAAAATCCCCAATCAATTCTACAATCCGTGTAATGCAGTGCTGAAAATACATAGGACTGAACAATCGGCCCCCTAGATTGAGCTCCAAGGGCAACAAAATTGACCTGCAAAAATTCAAGCACATTATGCACTTTAATATAAGTTAATAGGTTGTGTGAAGGACGTTTCACTCTATTACAGATGTCATCTCGTGCAGTTTTGGGCAAGTAAATAATTACCTAATTGGTTTTAGTTCTATTATTATGGTTTTGTACATGATAGTATTATACAGCTGCATGTTTCCTTGTGTTTTACCAGATCAACATATATTTTTTGTTCAGCAATCATCTTGTGTCACATATGCATTCAATTGTGAATTATACATTGTAGAGGAATACCATGTTTTTGTTTTTGGGCTGTGAAATACTACAGGATAACAGAATACAATTGTCTTGCATACTTTCATGTGAATCACAACTCACCTTTTTGCTGAAAGAGCAAAGTGGAGCAAGATAATGAGGATTTGAAACATAAGGTCAGAAACTGTTTGCACATTAAAATAATCTCACATAATTTCCTCTTTGTTATGCTGTCAGAATGCATCAGTACTCACATAAGTATGTGACTCGATAAGAACTTGTGAAATTAAAGCAAATATAGGTCATAGTAGTGGAGATGGTCCTGGAGGTTATATTTGTTATCGTTGTGTGTAGAAAGAATATGAATGTGAAAAGCTGTTTTGCACTGCATGTAATAGAAAGGAAAATAGCATTGAAAAATACTCACGCTTAACTGAATAAAAGCCTCTGGCAATTTTTAAAAGGGCTGTTTTTTTGTTTTTTTAAATGACCCCTTTCATTTATTTATTTATTCTGTCCAGACATAAAGGGTCAAGTATCCGCATATGTTTGGGTGTATGTGCACGTTAAAATGTTGTGCCATAATGTAATTCACAATTGTGTAGGAAGTATAATTGCATATTAAGTTTCTTATTCAAAACGGACTCTCAGACATCTACACTGCAAGTCATTCAAGTGTTTTAGATGGGAAAGCTGCATGGTCTTGTGCGTAACCTCTGTGGCCATCGTTTCTAATCTGTGTCTATTCTAATAGATGCCAAATGTCATCTATTCAGTTTTCTCGAGGAAGGAAGTCATTTCAATAGCCATTTTCACACAACTGGTTCTATTCAGCAGCAAAACCCAAGGTTAAGAGAATACTGGTCTCAGAGCAACAGAAGTGGGTTATGTGATGAGAATGTTTGTGTAGAAAATATTTGTAGAGACCTTTCAGGAAACTGTTCATTTGGACTTCTGTGATATCAATTTAACATCTATTCAACTATTCTCTCTCTCTTGCTCTTGCTCTCAATGTCTCTCTCTTACTCTCCCCCCCCATCCCAGCTATTTGTCTGCATTTGTGTTTAAACAACAACAAATACTGTTCAATCTCTCTTCAGTTCTTATTTCACTGTTGTTGTTTTAATTACAAACTGAAATTAAGTATCTGGATGTTCTGCAGATGAAAATGAAAAAGTAAAGTTTTGCAGTGTACTAAGATAGACAGATGAAACATAAAAGTCTCTCCTTTCTACTTTTTCACAGTTCAGCATATATATTCAAGATATTATTTAGGCTAATTAGGCATAATTAGGAAGTGTTTAGGGCTATATTATCTGCTCAGATTTAGCCAAATGCTTCTAAACTCATTGGACAGCACTTCACAGTGCAGATGGACAATGACCTGAAGCATACTGCGAAAGCATCCCAATACTTTTTTAAGCGAAGAAGTGGAATGTTCTGCAATGGCCAAGTCAATCACCTGACCTGAATCCAATTGAGCAGCATTTCACTTGCTTAAGGCAAAATGCCCCAAGAACAAGCAGGATCTAAAGACGGCTGCAGTGCAGGCTGGCAGAGCAACACCAGGGAAGAAACCCAGCATCTGGTGATGTCTATGGGTTCCAGACTTCAGGCAGTCATTGACTGCAAAGGATTTGCAACCAAGTATTGAAACTCACAATTTAATTCATTATTATGTCAGTTTGTCCAAATACTTTTGAGCCCCTAAAATTGTGGGAACCACATATACAAATGGGTGTAATTCCTACACTGTTCAACCAATTTGGATGTAACTACCCTCAAATTAAAGATGAAAGTCTACACTTAAAGCACATCTTGATTGTTTCCTTTCAAATCCATTGTGGTGGCATACAGAGCCAAAATGATGACATTTGTGTCACTGTCCAAATATTTATATACCTAACTGTATATCATTTTTTTAAATTAATTTATTTATTTTCATTTCGACATGTCGACATTTCCAATTCTCTCTCTCTAACATGATAATGAGAAGGGCAGTATCTAAAATGCCTGAGCTGTCATTAACTAATCATTGCGTTGAGTGTTCAAGTAAAACAGTATGGGAATATTGCATTATTTAATAAAACCAGGTTTGGCTTAGACTATCAACTTTAATACAATTGTCAAGTTTTTTATTTTTTTTAATAGGTATTGTTTGTCTATGATACATTCATTTTGTGAATTCCAGTAAGAAATCGCCAACATTCATTTAAGTGCAGAACAGTCACAATTGTATTTTCTGTTAATTATTTTGAATGAAGAAGAGAGAGAAAATAAATTGCTAAAAACATATTCAGTGATTTCACATTACTCTATTTACGACTTTTGATATGGTGCATGCCATAGCCTCAGGTTCTGTTTGTGAATAGATCATAGATGTTATTGACCTCTTGTTACTCCAAAAATACTGTTGTATTCATTCTGTTACATAGTTTAATTGTTGAACAAGTTGAAAAGGCTATTTTGAACTAATTTGGTTATGGTATCAGTAAATATATTACGTTATCAGTATTATTACGTTATGAACTGCAAATTATTATGTTATTGTAGAGTTATTACCTTATCTGTATTTTATTACGTTATCAGTTGTAACATCATCTTGTCGAAATAAGAAATTTTACATGAAAATCCTGTATCATTTAATTTAATCAATCATAAAAATGTTCCGTTACTTGAAGAATTAGACCAGGAGCACACCATGATGGAATTACAATGCTTGACAGTTGGTACGTTGAACTTTTAATTATTTGCTGTGGACTTTTCAAACCTGAAGATTTTTTCAGAGATCTGATTAGTCATGTGTTCAATTTATCATACTGTATTTACATTTATTTCATTTTTTGCAGGAGGCTCGCTCCTTGATATAAAACAACTTGTGTTTTCTCTGAAGTGATCCTTGAATTCAAGAATGTTAACAAGGTACCTTAACACATTGAAGTCAATACGTGATTTAAGTGAAAAGCTGTAAATACTTAATTTTTGAATTACTTAAGGAAATGTATGCAACATGTTACTATTGTTGCTGTTGTTTTATTCTGTCAGTAACAGTTCTTAATTCATACATATTTCAATCATATTTATATACCATCGTTAATTAATCATTGACATAAAATTCCCACATTAAACTGAGTTGTCTTCAATAGCTTTTGAATGAGGTCTCTGTGTGTTGTAACAGGTAGACACTGCTGTGGAAGTACTGTTGCAATGGCTAGCAAGCGCTTAGCTCTATAATCCTAATTTACACCCAATACCACAGTAAAAGGATTCCACATTTGTTTAGCATATGTTTGTAATTACAAATTAGCTTTTGGCAGCCGTTTTGGTTGTGCTAAGGAAAGGAGTGTAATATTTGGGCCAGAAACCATAGGCCATGCAATTAAAGTTTACAATGTGTTTGTTTTTTAATACAACATTTTCTTTGGTGGCTGAATCTTAATGTATTGGCAGACTGGTAAAAATAATTTTACGTCTTATATTTAAGTTTTTATTCATGGTGAGATATTTAATTCTGTTTTGATTGCTGTAAACAAACAGCTGCACTTTTAATGAAGAACATTGTATCAAAACACCTCAGTGTGGAAAAACACATTAGAGCTCTAATATATATTAAATACTTTTTTGGATTAATACATTTTCTTATCAAATGTCATGTAATACCCTTACACACTGTGTAAATTATACATATTCCACTTTATAATGTAGGTTTTGAAAGTCTCTTGGTAAAGCATCTTCACCAAGTAACATCAGGAGTCAGTCACATCCCTTTTAACTGATTGAACAGTATCTTAAAACTTTATAAATGTTTTCTTTTGTTTAATTAAAAATAAAAAAATGTCATTAATAAATGGAACACAGGAAGGAATGATTTTGACTCTCAGTTTCAATTATTTAACATATTTTGTTACAGTGTTTTCCATTTATGTCTCCTTTCTCTTACCAAGACTAATTTATAGTTGCTGTTTTGTGAAAGTTTCTTTGATTTTCCAATCTCCTATTGTTTGTTTGTACATTATTTTTGCTGTACCTGGATACTGATTTTCATCTCTGTTGTAATGAAATATAATCCTAGTTGTTATCTGTTTGCCAAAAGTAAGTAAGGAATGGCAAGTTTGTGCTTAAATTAAACAACCAATAGTGTGGATTTGATTGTATTTTTTTATTACATTTTTTATTATAGTTTATTTAGTAATGTCATACATGAAAAGCCTTGCTTACTGGTCCTAATGTTCCCCAGCCCAGCTAGGTTTTGAAACAATACATACATTACTGTTTGACTTGATGGAATCACCAATTAATAAGGTGTAGTTGCAACAGAGAAAAGCAGTTAAGAAAAATCTCCCTCCACCACACTGATAATAGTTTGTCTTGAATTAAGTTGGTGAGAAAGAGATTATATTTAAATAAACTGATTTTGATAAATGTGACCATAAATAAATTAAATATCACATCACTCAAAATAAAGATCTACAGCAAAACTGTTGCGTCTTATATTTGTGTGTAATGGAAGTACAGTTTGTTTAGTGTGTATGCATTGTCAGTGTTTCTGTAGTTCAATTTTTCCTGCTTTTTGTAACCTCTATATAACTGAGTTGTGTTTACCCCTAGACTGCTGGAATGCTGATTTTTTTTCCAGCCACCTCAAATTAGACCATTTCTATTAGCAAAGACTCCCCAACTAGAACAAACATTTTTTGTTTTGTTTTTCCTTTTCCAGATTTTGTTTCTTGCATTTAAACTGCTGAGGCTTTTATCTTTTTATAACAATAATTAACTGTGGCTCTTTCTTCTTAATGTGTCTGATTTTAGATATTTTTACAAAAAGAAAAAGCCGTATTTATTATTTATGATTGCATTTTTTATTCACCACATCCTGCTGATGTGATGTGCTGTTAACTTTTGTTTAAATGGATATGAAAATTAATATATATGGAAATACTTTTTCATGCACGGACAAACACATTTAGTTTCAATAGTTTTGTTTTATAGCACGTGATTTATGCAGGATAATATATTTAATTGAAAATCACTCTTCCCTTAAATGAGTGATATGACAACAGTATGATGAGCACTCAAAGATTGAATTGAATTTTGAAATGAAGGTTGTATACCTCATAGTGCTCAAAGAATTAGATCTTGAAATCGATTTCTGTTAGACGAGCTTGGTTATAAAATAAAGCATAAAGTACTATCGATTGATGAACACATCTTCGGTGTATTATAATTTGTTCTAAACGGGTCGTATTTGTTATTGTTTGGGTCTTTTCTTCTCCATAAGCAAAGGAAGTAAATGTAATTAATGAGGGTGTTGACAAAGTCAGGTTTAACCAGCACTTAAACGATTGAGGAAATATGTAATTTTTCTTGAGTATTACATGAACTGCCATTTAGTTAATTATGGATTTAATTTACAGCCATCACACACACATTACATTTTTTTAGGTACAAATTACAAAATGACATGCTGCTTAGCACAGCAAGGACCATCCTTAGTGCTTAAACTGATATGTGACTTTATCACCGACCTATGTAGATCTAGGTACATATAGTGCCTTGCGATGACAAGACAGTTTGAACTAAAACTTATTGAAGAGTTGTGATATTAATATTGTATTGTTTTTTGGGTTAGTTTTTAAAAAAGAAAACAACCTTAACCTATTACTACAATTTAGGAAAAAAATACTTTATTAATAATCAGTTTACCACAGTTTACCTGTATTTATTAATACGTTTTTACCTCAGCTGGTTTACACATATCAGGTTGTTCTTTTCATAACATATTCCTATTCAATAAAACTGTACGGCGCATACCAAAAGTTAATGAATAGTATATACTTATTGTGTGTGACAAAGAAAGGATGATTCAAAATTCAAGGCTGCCACCGAGCATTGTAATTATTGTCTCTCTGCTGGAGCGCCACTGGGTAGAGAATCGGTAGGAGAACTTATTATCTCAACTGCCTCACCCAGAGCAAGCCCCATTTTTCCCATTGTGTGCATCAGAATAACCACCACAGCACTGTCATTTTGTATTGCTGACATGGCAAAAACCTGTCTGGGTCACAGAGTCACCTGGCACCAGGGGTAATGACTGGTTTTGTATGGAGCCGCTGCTGGGCACTATTAACAATGGTTGTGCTGAAACACACACTGCATGATGACAGACCAATCATCCAATAACAATCGAGTGTAATTTGTGAGGAGCTCAGTGTGAGAGTGAAGATGGGTAATTAAGAAGAAGACAGTCAGGACACGGCAGACACTTGATGACAGCCATCAGGTGACTGTGTATAGGGCTTGTTATTCCCTCCACCCTTCTGGAACAAGCAGGCCAACAATCAGAACAAGAGGCTTTGAGTTCATTTCAAAGGGGCTATCAGACTGCTAAACTGTACTGTGAAGGGCATGGAGACAGGACCAGGCAGTATGCATTGTCAAAGGGTTTTGTGGGAAAAATCATTGACCGAGTGAGAGAGATGATAATACACACTGTCGCTGTCTTGGCTATTGACATTGTTAGATCATGACGTCAACTGGTGTTTTTCAGTTGCTAGCTTCTTAAAATGTGACACAATTTTACTCTCTGTTTCACTCTACAGATTGTAGACCTGTCACTAATATGGCACTTTAACCGTTGAATCTTGGCTTGTAAACGTCCTAGTGTCCTTTTATTAAAGTATTGTGAATGATTTAGTGTAGTTCAATCATTCGGTTTACATTTATTGTCAAACCTCAAAGTTTTATAAAGGAATTCGCATGATCTTTACATGATCTTTTTCCTTGTCCAGTCTAGTCTATATCTTCTTCACATTAGGTTTTAACACTTTATAGTAGACTTAAAGAAGTGCTGCACCTTAGTGTAAAAACAACTATATTTACATTAAGGAGTGCTCATTATTTACACCCTAAGTCAGGAACTCTTCTGTTTAGTGTTTATTATGTCAGAAGAAGAGAGCTTCCCTAAATATTAAGTGTATTTTTCAAGCATTATTGGTTTCAGAAATTATTAAATCTTGCACTTATCCTGGGAATGTTCTTGGCTCTTTTGTTAGAAAAACTAATCTGCCTCATCACTTAACAGCTTAGGCTGCTCTCATGGAGATTGTGTACAAGACGAGGAAAAAACAAGGTACGTTTTATTGGCCGAGAGGCATACATTACCTGATTCCACACAATTGGGCTAATTGTTCACTTCAGAACCAAATATTCTACCAGAATGTACCAGAAACAGACAGTGGCTTCTTTATTCTGAATAGATCGATATTAATGTTGTTTTTTCAGAATAAATACAATATTATTATGTAGTACATATATTATGTACAGTACTTAAAATACATGAAATGCTTGTAAATGTGGTAATTTCTTTTTCTTCACTTTTTTGAAAAGGTTTTATGAGGATGGCATTATGTCAGTTCATCTCCGCTGTTCAGGGAGTTTTAAAAATAACACTCCCAGTTATAATCCAAAAGTACACACAGCCTAACAAAACAGCAGCAAAAGTTTTGACTTATCTGGTTAAACACAATTGGTAGAAAGCCTCTATGGGTGTTGCTGTTGGCCCATGAAAGGCTTACCTTGGTGTGGTGGAAGATTGCTAATTTATTTAACAAGCAACAAACAGACAAGATTACATAATCTTATTGTTAAACCAGCACATGGCCATTTTATAATGTTTGTTTTTGTCAGCCATGGAAATCTAATGTCTCATCTTCATAAGTTAAACAAGATTTGTACTGCTAAACATCATATTGTATCAGCATGTATTTTCTTACATAAATGTCTGAATTCACTCACAGTCAATTCAGATATACACGGTATAAAAGGAATCTAAAAGTTATACATTTAAACATTTTCAAGTTATTTTTTTGAGTTTGATACTTAGTACTCTTGATTAAGTACTCTTGATTTAATTGGTTTTCTGGTGGCGTATTGAAAACCATGCCCATGTGATAAATATATATTAACACTGGCTGTAGAATAAACTCACCTGTGCTTATTTACTGCATTACTTCAAGGTATTCGACAAAGAGACTCATAATTGAGTTGACAATGATCATTTAGAAAATCTGAGTTCAAATCATAAAAGGCAATTTACTTAACACTTTTAAAACAAAATTAGTTTTTCACCAGTCAATAGTCGAAATCTTCTTTGGCAGCTTTGCAACACAGAAATCTTTTTGAGGGTAGATGTGCATTTATGAAGGGGAAAGCGTGTCTGGAAAAAGGACTCTTGGCAGCAGTGTGGGCAGACAGCAGCTTTCCCACAGATGAAGTGTTTCCAACAATACTCAGATGCTTGATGTCACCACAAAATTACTGCTGTGCTGAAAGAAAAGTGATTTATACTTCTACACGATATTTATTGGAGATGTTAATGTGACAAACGTTATTGTCAAACAGTGACCTCACATTGTGAAAGCTTAAGAAGAAAACTAAATTTGCCAGTGCAAAAATGTCACATCAAGAAGAGAACGGCAAACGGCAAACGAAAATCTCTTGGAATTGTTGTCTTTTTAAGAAATGCCATTGTTTAATAAGATGACTACTTCTGCAGGTTATGCTGTTTTCTCCAGTCTGGTTTATTGATATAGATATATCAGATTACACAAGTCTCTTCTAACCTTTATTTCAGTATGCTTCGTATTCTCATCCTTACATTCACCTTCTAGACTAGACACAAGACTACAGAAATGCAACTACACACTTGAGTGCTGTAATTGTTTCCAAGAAATACATAAGCAGGGCCGTAGTCCAGGTACAACTGAAAACCTTGAATGATATTATTGTAGTTAGTTTCATAAAGTATTAATACATTTTTTCAGGAAGATAACTGAACAGACATCTGAGACTTTTTTGTATGAATGGGCAAAGTGCATGATAAAATGTGTGAAGTCCTATTGCAATGCTTGTTTTTGTACTGTAGTTGTGCTTAAGGCTTTTGGTTTGTATTTATTTTTTAACTTGCTAAATATCCAATTCAAACAGAGGCAGACATGTCTCTAGTGAACCAACAGTTTAGTCTATGTCTAAAGAATAAATCCTTAAGGGCCAATTATGTCACAACACAGGACACACTAAAAGGATATAAATATCCTTGTGGAAACATACGTTTTAACATTATTGTCCTCTTGATTAAGTGGTTTTCTCAACACTCTTGGCTACAGTTTATCTATTGCTTGGGGGAAATTCATCTGTAGCCACAGTCAGCCACATCCCGCCCTCTTAGCTATGAAATTCATGGCATTACAATGACAGCACATTATTAAGGGAAGCTCTAAGCAGTGTGTTTTTTATGGCATCGTTTGATCAATACATCTCTAAATGCGTGTACATTAACACCTGTTTGTAGAGTACATAGACTCATCCATTAACTAATCCATTAACTAGAGTAGTGAGCGCATGTAAAGGCATACATTACACATATAGTATTACTAAGATTGCTCTTCTATGGTTCTTGGATCTGAGTCAAAAATACCTGTACACATCATCACTAATCCAATATACATCCTCCCTAATTAAATTTTTTGGGTCATTTTTTTGGTTCCATTTAATTATCCAGTTAAACTGATTCCTGTAAGCTTATGATAAATACTAGTAGATTATTATTCATTGTTTAACAAAATACCTTAAAGATAATCATTTCAGCTGTAAATATATTCTCACAGTACATTGTTGTATATGATATCACGATTTAATGGGAAAGTAAAGTGCAAATGTAAAATCTTCATAATATTTTCAATTTATGACCAGAAATAATTAAAAAAAGTAAAAGTAAAATACTAATCACTTTTGTTTCTGCTGTGAATGGCATTTAACTCATGTTTCTTATTAACATCCCTTTTTCACTCAGATTTGTTCAGTAACCATATGACAACAGTTAAACTTTAATAGCTATTTAATGTGATCTGTATTTTTTCATTTAAATACTTTTTCCACTGTGCAAATGTTAATGTTTCAGAACACTTTTTATTTATTTATTTATTTTATTTTATTAATGCTTTCACTAAATTAGATTATTAGCATGCCAGCCCCTGGGGCATTTTACTGTTACATCTGTTTCTGAAGTAATGCCTTTATGTATTGGAAACCTCACAAACAGTGTAATTATTTCTGTAGTAAAGGAAATTGTGTCAAGCGATCAGCATGCATTTTTTGATAATGACAAAAAAATAAAAAACTGATAAAAACTGACTTTTCTAAGGACAAATTATAGGCGAATTTTATAACTGTGAATCATAAGGTCTTGATAAAATAACGAGACCTTACCACATATCAGTACCAGCTCTGTATTATTGTTGCCATCTACTGTGAGCCTGTGGTGCTGCGAAACTCCACACAGATGACATCTTGTGATTTTTTTATGAAGAATGCACTATAGTATTTAGCAATAAGATATGAAATGGTAACTTTTAAAAGTACGTGATCACATTCACAAGAGGTTACACAACACTAATAGTATATGATTAAATTAGTCATATTTTAACCTCAACCATTGCAGAGAGAGTTGGCACCATTATACCATTTAAGGGGGTACTGTGACAGTTTCTCTAATTTTCTACATTTGCAAATAAAATAAAATAAAAACAGAATAATAAATTAGGTCTTAAAGTGTACAGAGACATCAAGATGTATTTCATATAGGTAATGTAGTGTAGTCTTTTGTTTGAGGCTGGGTATGTATATATATGCAGCATCAGCAGCTTTTGTCGATCCACTGCTTGATGAAGGCCTCCCCAATATGTTTTACTTGTTTTGAACTACAGTGTTTGTTCTCCAGGGCACACTTTTCTTACAATTCCCAGCATGCATCTTTCTATGCTTTTGTGTTGTTTGTAGTTTCTGTATCATTTGTGTATTTAGAGATCAGGTTTCAGAGTAGTATGCATTGTCAAATACATTTCTCTTCATTGATTTTGTATATTTTGTGTTTTTATCAATCCAGAATTCATGCAGACTTAATTTTAAACCTTGGAAACCAAGTAAAATGATCATTAATTACAGACATCAGATCTAGCTATACCAGCATTTCATGTATCATTATAAAGTTAACACTTATAAAGTAAAATACGTTTAACAATGATAGCTTAATTAAACTTTCCTCTCTTTGTCATTATGTCTGTAAAGAACGGACTTTGTAAGAACTGAAGTTCATATGAAGGACATGCAGTGTATTTACAAATGCAATCTGAGACTTTAAAAAACTTTTACAATGAGTAAATAAAATAATGTTTTGACAGTGATAAATTAGTTCTCACTTAGCAGGGCTGGACAAAGAGGCTGTTGTGAAACACAGTTTAGCAATGCATAAACCCATTATATATTACAGCTAGTATAGTTACATCCCTGTTAGCCATGGTAAGGACTTCTGTATCACTTTGTTGTTAATGAGAGTTTTACGAGAAACCTACGGTCATAGCTGTTGTAGACGTACACATTCACAGTTTGGGATTACAAAAGACACAGTATCATACACAAACAGTGCAGAAAGATTTATTTGTTATTATTAAAACAGACCTTGTGTTGTTTTTCAACACCTTTTTAAGTGTATTAAGTGCTCCACGTCAATGCACTAAGTTGTATTTAGCACTGATGTAAAATTTTCCTTACAAGAAAAGGGAAGGATTTATTTTGGATTTTGGTTTAGTTATTTGATTATCTTCAAAGGTCGTTATGTTTTAAATTCCAAATTGTTTCTGACATTTCTCCAAATGCCATCATAATATTTCACTTAGTGAGAGATGTTGTTGAGTTATTTATGTATTACTTTTTGTGGATTTACATAAATAAATAAATATATACAGCCTGCAGAATAATATTTCTGAAAAATAATTTGTTGTTGCTTTACTCCAAATTAATTTTGCTTACTAACCTGGCACACAAGGATTTGGTGAGTCGGTCATCTCTGCCTACTAGTCTTGTTGTGTTAATGTTCACATAACACACTCTGAAGTCTTTCTAAATGCCTTGTCTAATATTTTATTACCCAGAATATTTCTAAGGTATAATGGACCTAGTTCTCCTGGAATTCCTGTCTAAACCATGCCAAGCATATTTTGAATTCCTCTGCATTTAATGAATTAAAACATTTGTTTTATTTTATAACCATTTTATTTTATGTCCTATTTGTTATAATTCATGTGGAAATGAATGTTCCCTGAAGCTTCTGAAACTAACTAATAACATTATTTTTGTTTTTGAAAGTACATTTGCACTGTATAATATATTATACATGGGTATTCATTAAACAACACAAGTGCTGTATTCATCTTACATTTTCCTTGCCTCACATGTGATAAAGTGATCAGAGGAGTTGCCAAGAAACGATACCATTTTAAAATAGTAGAATTGCTTTTGTTTATGCTTAAGAAACAAAGCATTCCACCTCAGCTCAAAGTGTAAAAAAAAACTTTATTGGTAAGGTGTTGAATTTATTAAAATATGAATATAGAGGTCAGTATTGCAGTATTTAATAAGGGATCATCTGTTGATCCAAGTAGTTAGCAAAACATGAATGACCTCTTTTTGTTTATTGCACCTGTCCCTAACTGAGAAGTTAAGTAAATAGGTAATGGGTAAATAAATAATATATACATAAGCCATTGTCTGTACTAAGAAGGAGCAGTACTCGATCTTCCACTGAATCATGTTAAATTATTTAGCCCTTAAGATTGTAGTATTCTCCATTCATGGTATTGTATGATCTTTCAGACCATAGACACAATCGCTCAGTTGTGTGAATCTTTAAATCGTTCTGTCAAAAGACATGGAACATAAATTACTTCACAGTTATTTTAATCATACCATTGTGGATGGTAAACATGTTCCAATATCCCTTGGAAGCTTACAACATTTTATTTACCAACATTTTGGCCATCTAATTTTATCATATAATTGTGATAAAACTTTGTCACACTGAAAAGATTGGGTTATATGCATATAATGTTCTGGACCATACTGTGTGCTTTTTTAAGGTCTGCCAATTTTGTATTCAGACTATATCATCAGTCTCAATGGTATTTATATCCATGGGAACCTCTGATTCTAGCAGTGCAGCATTAACCTGTAGTTCCACTGAATGATTTTCAGGGCCAGATTAAATAAAAACTTTGACCCACATGCTAATAGAAGACTACAAATCTGTACATCATAGTGGTTAGATTTATGATTAGAATAAAGTGGCATCTTACTAAAAATGAGGCTGCAACTGAGTACAGTTTTGTAGATTTCTATTAGCGGGTTTAATCTGGCCCTCAGTTCAGCCTTATTTCCAAACAGTGTGGTTTTAATGCCATTTCCATTTCAACCTTAGCTAGCTGTGCTCCTTTTCTTATTTTTATTTTGACTGTGCCTTAAAATAACTGCTCCGTCAGTTGTTGTGACAGATGTTCGGTTAATTTGGCTGCTGTGCAAATTCAGAGAAATGGATTTTATTGACTTCTCTGGGGCTGAGCACATGCCACTTGATCAAGAAAATGCCACCAATTGCTGCAATAATCACCATAACGAATCAGCCTGCGTCATCAAGCCATATTTTTTACCTCAGTTAGCCTTGTCGAATTGAACTGTTGGGATTAATGTGACATTTTTTAAACAATTTGGCAGCCTATTGATCTATTCAGAGAAGACATTTTATATTTGAATCAATCATTTAAAAATCCCTCAAGTTTACTGTTAAAGTGAATGGTTTATATGTTACACTCTATTGCACATATAGTTTGGCTACTAATACGATTTATTTTGTGATTAATCTCCTTGACTATTACATAAAACCCATGCTATTATTGGAAACTGAACATTGTGATCTATTTCTAAGGTGATTGTATGAGATATTGTTCAATACTTAAAAAAACAACAACGTATAGCTCAGAATCAAATTATTTAGATATGTGAAATACGTGTCCTTGGGTGAATAAAGGAGACCTGTCCAGTTTCAGAAAAAAGACAGCTGAGTAATCTCTCACAAAGTTGATTGTAAACAGAGCAGAACACATACCTTAAACTTGTATACATGCCCACAGCAGTCAGCAACAAGAAGATGTTGTTAACCAGACACCTTTTCCTTTTTTCAAGGAAAGGGTTTAGAATTTAGCAACATAACAGCCATGCCATGTGTGCACACATATGGCTGTCAGTTTGAAGTAAAAAGTTGATGCTGATTGTAGTTGCTACCTCATATCTGAAGACTTTTTATGGCATTAATTGAACAGGGCATAAATCATACTTTTGTCACTAGCTGCCAACTTCCTTTGACCTTTGTGTTAAAGCAGTGGCGTTGGGAAGGCTAATAACAAATGCCATGCTGGACAAGAAGTTAAAAACTGTTGTGAAATTGCAGTAATAGAAGCCACACAAATTGGTCACAATTTTTGTATGCATTAATCACACCAATGTGGGATAAATATTGAAGGACAGTTTTCAGTCATATGACCATAAAGTACATGAATGGTTTTCTTGATGATGAACAAATGTACAAAAGCTTCACATACAAGCCACTTCGGAAGTAGCTAATAACTGTAGCACTTTTGCCTGAAGCTACGCAAAGTCAGTTTGTTTAAAGTCGTGGGTTCAGAATCATGGTATTATATGTTAAATAACATGGTAATTTTTTTCCCTTCATTGCTCTGATAAATGATAAATTATACCCCCATCACTGTCAAACTGGTGAAACACCTTGATCACCCAGACTTTACAAGTAAAAACCAGCTGTCACTCTGATAGCACAGGAAGCCAACATTGACAATACAAAATGAAGGTACAATTATGCTTAAAAAAGACACCCAGCAGACATTCTATAATTGAAGCAGTTGTAGCATTCACAGTATTGGAAGTGTATTTTAATTCATGAAATAAGACCCTTTGAAGAGAAATCAATAATTAAGTCAGTAAAAATGACCTTGTTTCCAATATGAATTGTTCTTTGGAAAAATTAAAAAATATATGGGAATATCTCATGGAATTTAAAATGAACTTTTATTTTTCTCTCTGCCATTGTTCTGTCCTCAGCATGGCATAAATTTGAAAGCTAATTGTTATTTATCTTTTTTAAGTGGGGGAAGAAACGGCTCTTTTGTGACCTTCTTATTGTCACCAGCTTAAATGGTGGTTTGGCTGGGTTGTGTCTAATAGACGAGACAAATTACAGGGTTACAGATCCAAGAAGCCTTAGCTGAACTTCAGCCCAGCCTATTGTGTTCTTAAAGATGAAATCTCTGAGTGCTTTGTAAGGTTGAGGCTGAGAAAAGTGACCACATGTTCACATGATTACACAAGAGGAAATATGCCTAATAAATATCACCACTGTAGTGCTGTACTAGACGATAGAATATATTTGGGTTAGTATGATATAACTAAATTGCTCTGTGCCTTGCCCAAGTCATTGAGTAGGTTTTTGGTCTATATAATAAAGCAATATTTCTTCAGAGTACTTACCAAAAACCATAACCACTCACTGTAAGAATATTATTATATATACACAAATGTTTTTTGATTGATTGTGGATTGTGGCCCTTTTTGAACCGATTGTATTTATGACTTATGAAGACTTATTCTATTCTATTCTACGGTATAAATAGTATATGTTTTACCTTTACCTAAGACAATAATAATTACTTCTGGAATTCATCACATTGACTGTAATATATCTGTGGATTTACTTTGGTCTCCCCAAAAATAAAATCTTACTGATATTGTACTTTATATCAACACCTGCTTATTATAAAACATTTTGTGCAGTTTGTTGTTTATATTACATTTCTCCTGACTACCAGCAGCTGTATGAAAGAACAGACGCATTCAAGATTTTTAAAGTGATCTCTTCCACAGCTCTGAACAGCAGGTCAGAGTCAGAGAATACAGATGCTGTGATTGTGAAGCAAAGTTGGATGATGTCATTATATCATTTGATTGCGCTCAGCTGATTGCGTTGGCTCATTGTGTTGGTTGGGGGTTAAATGTATCATACATACTTAAACCCCTGTGTTTTGTTTTCTCTAATGAAAAGCAAACACTAAGTAGATGTTTTTGTGTGGCTCATCAACAGTGGCTTGCCAAGCAGTTTCAAGTACTTTCATCCAGAGCGATACAGAAGGATATCATCAAGTCTCATTCCAAAGACAGGAGTCATAATTACAATTTCCTCTTGAATGTTTGTATACGTTCCTCATTACAGAAGCTATTTTTTGTGTTTGCTGTGAGTGTCATCTGTTTCTGTGCCTGGTTTGTTGGATTAGGCCAGGGTTTACTGGTGTTAGCGAAGCGAGATCGCGCTGTGAGTCACGATGATGTGTTAATCTTCAGTGTTTGTTGAGTTCGTCTCCTTCTGGAAGCTCTGCTGCATACATAACAAGGATCAGCATTTAATGTTGGCATATTACATATTGTTCTGGCCCCACAACCTCAGAGTAATGTATCACTCGTGTAGCTTTGGTTAGAGAGTAAGACATGATTAAGTACTTAGCATGGACTATGAATAGCTACAAAAGCAATGGTGTCTAGTGTGGTGTTTCTGTCTTAGACTCCGTGTTTTTTGGGCCCCTTATGTTGCCCAAGCTGTTCTATTATATGACAACATTTTATTTTAAGAATTTTTCTAAAATTCCATGGAACTTTTTATTAATTTCTGCATAAAATCTGCATAAATTAATATATTGAATTTAATGTTCTTCTATAAAGAAACACAGATTGCAAGTTAGATTTCAAGTGTTCTAGCAGTGTCTGCTTCCAACAGTTGTGAATGGTATGCTGAGAGAAGGTATAAAAAGTAATCCCCATTTTTATAGAAAGCACATGGAAATTATCAAGCATGATCACTTGCATTTTGGTGGGTATGTATTGTCTGCTGACATCTTCGCTGTGCTTCCTTTTTCCATTGGATTTTCCATTGTAGGTTTGTGACAGTTCTATTATTTTGAACATCAGACTGGGATATGGTAATACTCTCATTTTGTGCATCATTTCAATTAATCCAATTCTGTGGGAATTCCATTTTTTGAAGATGTTCTGTGGTTTTCGTCAAAAATCTGTGCTTGTGGAGTCCGTCTGGCCCTACTCATCAGGAGCCTTCTCATCTTAATAACTTGACTTTTATGACTTGATGTTGCTTGTACTGATGTCAGTTTCCATCATTGGCACACAGTAACAGCATCACATGAAGGCAACTTATGCAAGAGAAAAGAGAAAACCACAGAATTCACAAATTGGAGCTTTCAGTTTTGCCTGAAATACTGTTTTAACTTTTAACAGATTTTGTGACATTTTCCTTGAATAAAACAGCTGCCAGTCACTCGTGATGTTCCTTACTGCTCTCATTAGTTTCCTAACACACGTCTTCATTTGCTCTGGGAAAATCAGCATCCAGTTTTCACAGTCTATTTTTCTCACTCAGAATTGGATCAGCATTTCAGAGAATTTGATACTATGTGACATGCTGTTACTTCTTCGTTATCTTTTCTGTCTTCTAGGGCTTAAACTGTTTCCTATCTAATTCAGAGTAGGATATGGTATTATGTTTGCATACAAGAGGGTATGGAATTACTGATTCATTATGTATTTAAATAGCTTGACTTCCAGCATATTTTTTTCCAAGAAACAATTCAATGAAACATTTTTTTTTTTCATGAAATAAGGAAATCAGTCCAGCTTGGGACAACTGCATAACAACATGTGTTATTGTTTATTGATTAGTTTTAATTATAATGTATCATTTTTAAATTGCTATGAATAGAATAATTAATGGTTGTCCTGCATTGTGCAGATTTAATTAAAGGGTGGAAAGGGGAAGGGTACAATAATTAAGAGGAATTACATGTTCAACTTGAGTAAGTCATATTTCCAATTGTATAAATTACTCAATACAATAGCAACTATTTAAAATCAGCTTTTCTATTCAGTACAACTTTTGCCCAGCCTACAGCTTTTAAAGGTCAAAAGATATGAATTTTCAGACATCTTCTAGACAGGTCTACTCTGTATTGTTTCAAACACGATGTCTAGGTCTCCCAGAAGTGAAGGGGAAAAGGAGACAGATGACTGAGAATGAAGCTACCTCATTCAAAACTACGAATTAAGAAAAAACTTGGAAAGGTTTTGCACTGTGGGTTAAGAAGAACCTGAATACTTTCAAAAACTTTGTGTTCAACATCTGTGGTTTGCAAATCGGCCATCACAGAAGTAGGAAATGGAGTGAGGGACACAAAAGCATCTTGTAAATAAGTCAGTCATTTTGGAAGATAGACTTTTGCACATTAAAAGGTGATTGACTGCTAAAGAAGACCGCGCTCAAAGCTAAAGGAAGGCAGTTAAACTATTTCCAGTGCTAGATGATATCTTTAAAAAGAGCATCATAAATGACACACAACATGAAGAAGTTTTAGTCAGTATTAAAGAGATCTGCCACCTCCTTCTCAGTCCATAAATCTTAGTCGTAAGTTAAGGACATTAAAATAAAATGCAGGAATTGCTGACTAATTGATAATGTTATAATTTAAAACATTTTTGCAGCCCCTAATTGAAAACACTGGGACTGCACTCAAGAAGGAAGATTCAAGATGTCTGGAGGAGGGGGATCGAAGGGGGGCCTTTGATCTCTCTGCTTGTCTGCCATCCTGTTTTCCTTCAAGGTTTCCTGGTTTGTTTCAGTAGACACTGGCCCACTCTTGGGGATAGGATGTTAATGGATCACTTAAAGAGGCCTATCCTTTACTGCAAGGCTAAGTGTTATCAGCTGGGTTAAAGACAGTCAAGCCACAGAGTTGAATTTCTTATAGAGAGGGCTGTCAGATAACCCTGCTGGGTATTACAGTAGCCTTTCTTTGGCTAATGTTCTTTTTTGTGGTCCAAAAAAAAAGAAAATTCAAAGGGTCCAGATCCCTGTTTTAAGCCATTTGTCAAAGCTGTGCAAATCGGAGCCGAAGATGGATTCCAGAAGCAGAAGTGACCCATTCATGTAAGGTTTGCACAGAGGACAAGCAATTTCAGACTGTGGCTAATGAATAATACCCATCATGCTTCTCACCAGTGCCTGTAAGAATCTTTAGTTCAATTCAAAGTACTTTTCTGATAATATTTCAATTGTACCTTTACCCATAATTCCTACACTAAAAGTCAAATTTAGACTCATAACTGCAGTATTAAGTATATATTTGACCTTGTAGACTGATGTATTCCAGATTTCCATAACTCATCACCAAGAACAACTACTCATGTGGACATTTAAATGTAGTTTTAACCTGTTGGACACCAGCTGCAGTTTTCAAGACTACTTTATATACTATAAGGTAAATTAAGTAGTTACACTGTTACTTAATTAATAATGTAAGTTGTAAATCTGTATAACTCTTTTTCACACAGTCTACAAGTATCCCAGCCACACAACTGAGGAACACTAAATGACTCATTTATATCTGCGGCACACTGCGGGGAAACCAACACTAATAGGAATACAACACAAACGTGTCATATACAATCCTGAGCGCTGCTTAAAAATATAGTTTGTTTGTATGTTTTAAATCAGAAAGTAGAAAATATTATGCACAGTGGTGCCAGTGTATTATTAGTTAACTGAATGTTGGGAATTTACTCTAATAGGCAACTTCTGTGACAAACTAAGATTAATCCATGAAATTATGACTTCCCCAAAGATATTCTAATTCACAATATCCTTGTTGTGTTTCTTCTAAGTGAAATTTGAATCATAAATATAAGGATCCATTGAGTATGTAAAGCTAAACTATTTCTGACAAGACATTTGTCTTTAAAATCTGTTCTTTCGGTAAGATCTCTTTCTCAAAATGCATAAGTCTCAACATCAAATACATAGTTAAGTTAATCTTAACCATTTACATTATATTAAAACACAAAGCCAGTTCTTGAATGTCAAAGGTAAGGGAAGAAACAGTATACCACAGCTTGTCACTATATATTAAAAGCATGGCTGGCACTCTACAAAAAGCAGTTATATGACCAGAACTTAACTTACAGTATTTGAAGAGGAGTAAATAGTTTGATCCTAGATTAAAAATGTTGTTTTTGAATACAGTTTTCCTCAGTAATTAGTTTCCTGCTTGGGTTTTCCTCAAATTCATGTATTACTGTCATAGAGTTTATAGTCCCAGCTCTGTCTGTCAGGCACTTTATAGTTAATGTAAATGGCTTACACCTATGAAATATTATAGCTGACACTTGGCCCTTTATTTGCGAGATACAAAATAGAAATGTAAGCACTTTGGCAGGATGTGGCAAATCCTAGTGAGCAAATTTTTACTTTTGAAAGCTGCTATAAAATATCCAATAACATGTGTTTCAAATTGGCCATTGGTTATAGATCAGTTTACGAGGATGGCTCGTTATTGACCAAGTGGAATTTCTTTTGTTGATAATGCTCCAGGGATGCATGGGTCAATTAGTTTGGCACACCAGATTCCTGTAGTAAGCCAATTACATGTTTTGCTTGTGGTCCTTGTTACCTACTTTTCCTGTTGACTGCTTTGTGCCTGATGGCAGTAAGTAGCAAAATCATAACTTCTGATATTAACAAACCCAGAGGAAAGAAACCAAATCCACATTCTGTTTATTTATTTATTAATGTATTTATTTTCAGATAAATAGATAATACATAGGGGATAAACACATCAATTTGCTTATCTGACCCAAAACTGTCAGTTTTGGACCTTCTTGGTTACAAATTTGATGCAGTCAGTTTCAAGATGTCGACTTCGGGTGTTTCAACAGGGCTGCTTGTCTGACATCTCTTACAGACACTTCTATGATGTCACGATTTGAAGAAAGGTGCATCTCTACAAGCTGTGAGTGTACGCCCCTTGTCAGAATGTTAGCTGGACTTTTGCATGTGATCGTATTGGACTTTCAACTTTTTTTCATCTGATGTATGACCCAAAATAATAGCCACACTACCTAAACAGCTGGAGCACTACATGGTGATGAAAATTACACAAACAGATCCATCTCTAAGAACTCACAAAAGTGTAATTAGTAGTTTTTAAAAATACAGTTTTCTAACATTTTAACTGCCAGTAAGATTATTGTTTATAGGTCTGAAGTATAGATTTTGCTAATAAAACAGAAGTAGAGTAAACAAAAGTCCCACTATATTTTGGGAATCGAGCAGTTTTTCCCTTTAAGATGAATCTGAATAACCATCACATGATACTTTCCATTGACGCTTGATATTAATAATATGATAATGGATAACCTTCTGTGAAACGGCTTGATGCAAAATATTTATTTGCCAAAATCTGTTTTATTTACTGTTTAAATTGCATTTCAAAATGTCAAACCTGGAGATCATACTGTTTTAGTTTGAAATGGTCCTTATTAAAGAAATATCAGATTTCATGAGTTACATTCTTTTCTTCCTAACTTGCGATGGAAATCCTGGGGAAATAAATGTGTGCTCAATTTTAAAAGTCATGAACTACTTCTTTATGTCCTTAATGCATTTCTGTCTGAGTACTAAATGCTATTGTTGCAAGACTTAACTCGAGAAATATCCCAAAACAAAGAAGATGCAGTGGGAGTTCTTGAAGGACAACTTGGGAAATCTGTCACTATCAGCACCGTGTAAAGCATTCAGCAGTGATCGCCATCCCCATATGCTGTTATAAGAAAGCCGACAGGAAATGTTCAACATATGTTTTGTTGCTCATCAAAACATATTCTCATCTTTCTGTACGGTATCCAAACCAAGAATAATGGCACACAACATATTCTCTTCTAATGTTAAACTTGTTTGTCACATACTTGTGGTTTTGCTCCATTGAATATAAGACAGAATTATGTGTTCAGATTAATTTAAAATTATAGATCATAGTTATTTTTAAACTTGGCCATTAAATGCAAAATTTTATAACAACTTGCTGGACACCCATGTTCATGTAATCTTTAATGATCATGCTGTCAAAGGGGATATAGTGGTATTTTTATTGTAAATTCTGTGTCCAAATAGTACTAAATAATGCAAGGATATGACAGTTGTCATAATTATTCTTAGTAGCTTGGGACACTTCTTTCACTTCTTTCCTATATTTGCTTTCTTTTTTAGGACTAGAACATTTATTAGCCTGGGATTATGAAATTTAACTGACACTTTAGTTCGATAAACCATATTTCTTCCAGCTGTTCTATGTTTTTGCTAGCAAGGAAAAAAATAACAAGCAAATACTTGAAGTACACGCAGAAGGCCTTATGAGACAGTGAAAGACTGGCTTTAACTCCATTGTTACTAGGTTATAACATCACTCTCAACAGGTTTCTTAAAGGGTATGCCAATATAACTTCATTTATCCTATATCATATATCCTTATCCTCGTATTTTACTGCCAATCTAAATATGAATATACAAAATACATGTATACAATGGAAAAAATATGAGTTATGTATGTGACCAGCATTTCTTTCCCAGCTTGAATCTTATGGACATTTTCTTGAGGCAGGAAAGTATTTTGATTTCAGGGCTTAACTGAATGATGCCACAGAAGTATTGTATTTATATATACTGTACTTGTGTGTATGTAAATCATGTGCAAATGCAGTACAGTTATGCACAGTAGCCTTGTATGCTGACGAGCATTAATTAAAAAAAGAAATGAATAAATACCTCTTTGTTATTGTATAAAACATATAGCAAAAATATTTTATTTTCACATCATTCAATTTGTCATTTATGATCACTGCAGTCACAGGGATGTCCAGCAGACTTCATTCTTTAATTAGGCTGGTGCCAAGGCCATGGGTCTGTACAGACCACTCTGAAGCCGAGGCGGGGAGCAGCAGCCCCAGGAGCAACTGTCACACTGAGTCCTTTTAGTGATCATCAGAGGTGAGGCCCAACCCTGCCTTCAAGGCCTTGGATAATGAAAATGCCAAATTAAATAAAAACATACCCAGTGGTATATATTTAATTGTACTTGCGTTGTTCCTCTTTATAAACGGAACAACCCTACCGATCTGGAGAAAATAAATAACAAAATAATACGTCTTTTGGACTCGCAGCTCGTTAATCCAACCAACTGGGGCATAACATGTTTTATGTTTATGAATGTATCTATCTGTTGCAGTACAACCATTTCATTAATAGCGTAGGAGGTGGCAGCACTAGTAACAGGCATCTGAATACTGGAAACGTGTGTTTATGGCTGTTTATTTTCCATTATACAAAAGTCAATATGCTCAGGCTACACACATCTTTGTGTAGGGAATTGTTCTGGCACATATTCTGTATGGTTTTCACTTTGGGATTTTGACTGTGTGTCCTAATGGATTAATACAATAGTCAAAGCAGCAGCAATGATAGCAGGTTATTTATAATTTGTGTGTACTAAACACGGATCCGGTTGCCATGGATACACCCTTTGTATTATTGCTCCCACTCGCACCCTGCAAAATTAATATTTTTCATAACCACTAAACATTAACAGCACATTTCCCAATATACCCATGATGTACAATCTGGTGTTATACATAGAGAATCGATCATTCTGAAATTTACAATACTGTATTACCACTAGGGGTCTGGATAATTGGCCAAGGGATAAATATCCATATTCACTATGTTCAAAATGATGATAGTATTTATTTTTTATAGCGCCTTTCATAAATAAATATAACAAAGTGCTTCACGAAAGAGTTAACCCCCCCTGCCCTGCTGGTTTTCGTCCCAACTGAGCTCTCAATTGCTTAATTGAACCCTTAATTGACTAACAGTCTGACCCCACACGGTGTCACAATATAAATGGTGAATTATTCCTCTTAAGTGTAGGAATCCAAACAAAGCAATGTTATTTTCTGCTAAGAGTTAAATCTACTTCTATAGTGTAATTACAGTTATAATACATATACATTAAGTGTGAGAGAGCTTGTAATTAGTAGTTTGCAGGTTTAAATGAGTTGACAACAAGTGAAATAATAAAACATTACAAAGCAATTATTGTACATCTGACATTATATTTTGCCCTGGGTAAGGGCGTCATCTAAGAATTAAATTATAAATGTAAAACAAGCTGGGGGGCTGTCACTAAGTTTCCTTTCCTTCTGGTTAGTTTTACTCTTAATTACTTTGGCTTGTGGTGGGACACAAAGTAAAATTCCAGCACGGAAGGGTAAAGTGTCTTTTTTGTGCGCTGTTCAGTTATTGTGAAGAGACAGTCATTTCAAAGGCCAGTGGGAGAAGATGCCAGAGCTGATAGTGTCCACATGTATCCTATCATGCTAATTGAAGCAGCCTGCCCCACCAAAGCTGAGCCTTGAACAACATGGAAAAAACACTTGGGACAGAGAAAACAATATTCAAAGGATGACATTTTAATGTCATTCTCTAATGCAAAGCAGAAGCATCCATGAGTCAGTGAGTGTCCATTAAATAGTTTTTCTAATGAGAATTATAATGTTTGCTTAATAATAAATACATATACCATTGTTTTACTGGCATGACTAATATTTGGACTTGCAGCAAAGTTCCCCATTTCCCTGCAGCATGAAAAAACATTTTTTTTTCATAACTAAGTACAGACCAAATTAAATATTGAAATAAAGCATTATTGTATGTTTATACCTACTACTGTAGCATCGGCTGTTTTAAATTCCCTCCAGAAAGAAAAAGAGAAGATTGTTCCTGATACAAAGCTCAATGACTCTTCTGCAGAAACACGTAAAATTAAAAATTGATTAATATATTTGAAAATATCGAAAATGAGTAGGTTAGTCAACCAAAGATCAACAACTGGCCTCTTCTTCATAGTTTTCTTTTAAAAGTGCAGATATTGGTGAATATATCACATAAATATGATCAAAAACCATTTCAATATTTATATACTACATAGTTGTTTTAAGAGCCAAACCATTTCTCAGGGTGGAATCATGAATATTATGAATAAAACATTTTATGGTTTCAGTGTTTCAGATTTCATTAGCCCCTTTCCAGAAATTCACACACAAATCTTGCAACTGTAATGAAGCTGGAAACTTTTCATCATAGTTAACTAGATGTTATGGTTGCAAACAGCTTAGTTCACAAACATATATAAATTGTATGTAAGCTGCACAAAATGAAAATTCGTTTTTTAGGTCAGAATAATTGGCCATTACTAAAATAATCTCACAGATATGTCTTTCTTAACTTAGATCATAACCATTAGACTATAATTTGCATCATTATACTTAAATGTAAGTATTTTGTCATGAACTGTTAAACATTCAGTTATTAATTTCAGATTTTTATTTATAATATTCTTAATGTTAAAATATATAACATATTTTTGGTTGTTGTTTTGTTTTTTTGTGTGTGTGTGAATAATACATAAAGACAAAATCCCCTTAAAAGAAACTGCTCTTAAGCAATGTCCTCAAGATAGTCTGGCTCCATCAAAAAGCTAATTACATGTCTACAAAAACCGCCTTCAATAACGTAGCAATTAGGGAACTTGTCACTATAGCTTCTTTATATTTACTTTTTTTATTTTTAAGCACAGTTTAAGGATTTTATGTAATTCTTTGTTTTTGGCTGTAATTACTTTAACTATTAAGGAAAACAATAGGAGACCCAAAGTCAAAGATTCCCAGGGCCATAGCCAATATATTAAAATGAGAAAATTACAACAATATTACAGCTCAAGAAGTCCATTCGAAAAGGAACAACTTATGTCAGAAGCCAGTCTGGTTGTATTGCATTTTCAGCTGCTGAGTCCTACACACGATAGCTAATGATTTCATTCATGTTTTGACGTAAAACTAGGAAAGGTGGTAAACCTTGGTGGGGTGGGCTGGAGTCTGAGTCAGAGTATTGTCACAGACTGAGTCAGTCTGTTGTTTCATAGAGACATAGGAGTTCAACAGATCAAACATCACTAGGGTTACAGTGCTGCTGAACGCTGCCCACTAAGATAAGATCACACGCAACCTTCTCTCTCATTCCTGGTTACTATTCAATAGCCAATCAGCAGTACATCCTAAGCTTGATAGTTAATCAGCAGTTAGGGTTTACAGCAGTTCGAATTCTCCTCCTCTACTTAGGAGGAGATACAGTTCCGACTGACTGTGGACTTTTTTAAAAGCTTTTCAAAGGCTTGAGGAAGTTAATTTCTCAGTCAGGATCTATGTATTGCGAGAGAAAGTAGTGAACTTGTGTGCCCTGAAGGAGCCAATGCACTTGACCTCCCTCCCCCTTCTCTTAGGAGTTATTGTCTTCCTTTGTTTTAAAATATGCTTCTGTTGCTTTAATGTGCTCTTGAACATTGAAATAGATTGTAAGATTATGTAAAGCTATGCAATCTCCAAGTCTTGCTCAGCTGTACATGGAGTGAATGTGGAGAAATGTGGGTTGAGTCCTCTGGGAATTTATCTTTTTAGAGGAACTGTTAATTGTGTGTTAAAAAACAAAGCGCTTAAATACATTTTCTCCCTTTTCTGTTCTGCTCCACCTTATCTCTACTCATCCGCATTTAAAAGTACTTCCTGAATGTCACTGTCTGCGTTAGTCACTGGGTTGAGGTAATCAGACAACTTGCATTATGATGCCTGCCCCTGTGTTACGTATCATACATGCTTCTGATGTACATATGTGTATACTTATGTACATCCTATCATGGGCACTATCATACCGTTTTTTTACATTCATAAACTAAATGTACTACAACTGCCAAACACAATAATACATATTCTGTACAAATGTATGCACAAAGTACTGCCGCATACAGGCAATATCTTCAGAAACTTAAAATTCTGATATTATTATTATGAGCAGTAGTATGCATACCTCAAATTGGGCTTATGATACAAAGGAACTATATGCTGTGCAGTCTGTGGGATTTTAAACATATTTTGCTTGTGATGGTTATTATTACATCTCTGGCACCAAGCCCTTCGGTGGATGTTTTTCTTTTATGCTAAATCGTCTGAGCATTAGGGTCTTTGCAGAGAGTTACAAGACATGACATTTTTAAAAACATACAACTAAGGTCAAATATGGAGCTCATTAAGGGACCATAAGCTACTGCAATTCACACACACACAAAATAATTTACTTTGTGGTTGTACCTCCAGTCATGTGGAACTTTGTTTTACAGCTCTGATTAAGAACAAAGTAAAATCTACAGTTTTAAGGGTGGGGGGAGCACAATATTTTGTTGATATATTATGCGTTTCAAAAGAATTGCCATACTTAACTTTATCTTTTCTTTGCACATCATTCACTGTGGTGCCCTTTGCTTAGCCACTTCTTGTATTGCATTCCTGCATTACAAACACTACAGAAATACAATTTCACTCAAGGATTTAAACAGATTTTTAACCACTGCTGCTAATTAATAAAACAATTTACTTATTTTATAGGTTTTTTTAATGATTCTGACACATAGAACAGTGAAATTGTGCAAACTATTCTCAATATGCATCATTAAGTGCTTTATTTTAACTAACTTTATTTTAACTTTATTTTAACTGACATTAACTTTATTTTAATTTTATTTTTTGTATAAACAGGCTTTCAGCCTTAATTGGGGCAGGGTTTTATCACCTTTTTGAAGAAGGGACACTGACACCGCATTTCCTCTGTAAGTGTGTGCAGGTCTCTTTCTGACCTACACATAGCTTCACACATTGTCAGTCTTGTCTATATTGTGTCTTGTTAAATGCAGCATGAGACCTCTTAATCTGGGAGGGGGCTGTTTAATTGGCACTTAGACAAGCAAATTACCATGACATAGCTGTATTTTTCAATTAGCAATAATTGGAGACCTTTGGTTTGTGTGTATGTTTAGCTTCTGGGAGCATGCAGTTCAGCTCCAGACTATTTTTTTCTTTGCTGTACCTCTTTTAATTTTATGAGTAAGAGAGGGTTCTCATAAAAGATTAAAGTAATGGGGACAGTGATGCCAAGGAGATTTCTTACCATTAGCAGTAAAAATGCGGTATTCTGATTTCCTGAAACAAAATTGCATATTTATAATAATGCTAGTACTTTCACACACACTGAAGCATGCAGTGTATGTGATCTGTTAAGTGCCAAGTGGAAAATCTGACAATTTGTGTTTTGTTTTGTTGGACCATTCGTAGGTCTATGGAAGACAGGCATTAGCACATATGGTTGAAAAACAAGTATATTAATGTCTTACGTACAGATGCCAACATTACACAGAGCAGACAGACATCAAATAATACAGTATGATCTGATAACCCCTATGCTGGCCTTCCAAGTCTCGCTTGGCAGGGAGCAACACTGTGGGTTTCAAGCTGATGACATGCAATCCAGCAGAGAGGTTTGGTATTAACCTCCTGGCTCAAGGTCATGTTTCAAACGTACTAACCACATCATACATAGTACAGGTCTATTTTCATGAGAAATGAATACATCTGAGTTAGTACCTTTGAAAAGCATGCCTAATGTGGTTTGTGTAAAATTAAAGCAGAACTCTGTTTTCTGAAATGTAAAGAGCAACATGTTTAATATAACACCCTCTATAACCTTGCATGATTAGTGTGTTTTGAATCAAGACACAACTATCCCTATGCGGAGTACAGTGTAAATATTAAACAGATTGTTGTGCACAAATCTGAATCTGAATGTAAAAACCCCTGAAAATGTCTGTTCCTTTGGAAGCTGATATCTATACAAATAACAAAAAAAAGTGTTTTCTGTGCAAACTGGTTCACAATTACATTATTGGTTTATACAGTCTCCTGAAAATATCCCAAAGGGAAGTTATTTGGCAGAAAGTTGCTTTTAATATGTCTCAAAATTGTTAGCAGCTGGCATGAGTACAGGAAATGCTTCTCTCTTTAAAACCTCAAAGCAAATAATACTAGTAACATGCAATATTCATAAACCTATTTCTTAATTTCTGCCCATCTATACAGAAATCACATACTTCTTTTATGTTATTACTCCCATAACTTTGCCTATGATATTTCTGAATGTTTCTGTATTGAAAGACATCCCGCTTTTATTGGTTCAGATGTTTGAATTATCTTACTCTTAGTGTCATCTGTATTAATTCTGTCATTAAGGAAGCAGCTCCACAGAACAAATTACTTTTATTACTATAATGGCTTTATCCAGCAACTGATTTGTAAGGTGATATTAATATTTTAATGTCTTTATGATCATTTGTAAAAACTTGTAAATGGTTAATAGGTGAACTATAACCATCACCTTCTGTTTAATCTCATGAAATATAGATTTCTGACAGTAATAATTTAGGTTTTAATAGTTTAACTGGTAGTATATAATGTCTTCATGTTATGGAGCTGGCAGTCTCACTACTGAAATGATAGCTAATGGAATAAAAGCAATTAAACAATGTCAATTATAGCTTGAAACACCGGTTAATTAATCAAAGGTGAATGTCAGACACTCACAGCTTATGATAAGACTTTAACAACTAACAATCTGTTGGATATTTTGCATAAACCTATTTCCAGATAGACAAAAATGTGGGTTTTTTTCACATTATGTGAGGCCTAATTTTCGAAACAAATTGGAAATAAATTAGGCTTTCAGTTTTTATGATTCAGATCAAGAATATAACCAACAGATTGTCCTGGATGTATTTTGAATTGGCAGATGGGTTTTTAAAAGGGTGTTTTTAAAACCAATGTAAACTCCTACACTACTCAGGAATGTATCACTGCCATACTACAGGCATCTTGAAACTCCATTATGTAATCTAAAAGGATTGCAAATGGCCTTTAGCATATTATATGAATTATTATATCTGGCATCAGAAACCCTCAGACAACTTAAAATGAAAGCAGAACTGTTAGCTGTTAGCACTGATAGGATTTTCGAACTATACAACGGCATCCCTCTGAGACTTTGTTTTATTTGAATGATTTAACTACACATAAATACATCTTTCTAATTGATGCAAGGGGATTATTTAAACGATATTTATTTGACAGAAAAAAGCAGAATTTCACTTTGATCTATTCCCAGTAGGGAAAAGTGAATCTTGGTTGGTTAAAACTAGTTGTAACTTCCTGTGTATTTTAATATTGAATGTAGTATGCCCACACTTCCATATATTATCATATATTCTAAGATTTCCTCCACATTATGAGCACACTTGTCTGTGTATGCAGGGGTATTTAGAAGTATGTCTGTCTCTGTTTGTTTATGTGAACACAGTTATGTCACTTGAAGTATGGAAGCACGACTCGGCCCCATTGGTGTGAACTGAGTCTGCGGCGCTTTCTCAATGCAGCCCTGTCCCGACCCTATTGATGTGGAGGAAATGCTGTTGTGACTTCAGCAGAGTGCTTCAGGGAGCCCCCCGTCCCCCGTTTCAAACGTTCGATATGGCTGTGAAAGCTGTTGTTAATAAAAGTTAAAAAGAATCGGATGAAAAGAAGGTGAAATTGAGCAGCCCAAGCTGTATTATTTCTTCTCTGTATGGGAGCTGCCCTTTCGGAGGTGCTCTGGCAGTTACAGGCTAGGGGGGTCGCTGGATATGTCGCCATTACTGCCTGAGGGCAAAGAAAATTATTTGCTTCTCTGAGGCTTCAAAGAGAGCAATTATACTTAAGTAACCAAATGAATAGATATCCCAGCTTGCCAGCAGCTTTGAGAAAACAGAAGAGGCCTTTGAGGGAAGTACCACACCTTATGAGTAATGTGTAACAGCTCGTATGATAATTGCGAGGAAAATGTCCTGCCCCTGAACCAAAGGGACTTGCGCCAGCCATTGGCTCTCATCAGAGACAAAAAGGGCAGAATGGCTCCACTCCGTATGAGCTGCATATTTAGAGAAGGCAGTCATTGTGAAGGCACTCTGAGTAGTGGCACATACGAAGTCAGCTTCCTATTGAAATCCTGAAAGAGCCTTTGATTGGAAATTGCTTTGGCAGGAGAGCTCACCTGCAGAGAGGAGTCTATAGCCTTTTAGAGGACTCAACAGCTGCCAGGGCTGTAAGTCTGGGTACCTAGTGGGCCAAATAATAGAAGATGTAGAGCTTTTCAATGCAACGCCACTTAGTAACAGAAGGCATGTGCCAAGCTTGCAAAATAAGAATGAAAAGTGCCCTTCGGAGTTTACTAAATATCAGGGGAGACTTTTTTCTCTCTGCCTATTCTAACACTTCTGTAAAGAACAATGGCAGATACAAAGCGTCCGCACTGCAGAAATATACAAACAATCAGCAGCAAAAGGGTGAAGAACTTAGCTGAAGTGTGGAAGCCATCAATTACACAGAGCAAAAGTTAAAAACCCAGCAGGAAGTGCACATTATAATGCAGAGATATGCAAGCTGAACGGAGCAGATGCCTTACGCTGGGATCGAGAGACCAATAGTCAAGCACTTTTTCGGTGTTTGAAGAACCTAACCTAAACACTTGCAGGATTCTTTTTTTTTTCTGCTTTTCACCCTGATTTGTACCCGTGATGAAACATGTTAAAGCCTCTCATTACCATTTTATTTAATATTAATTTTCTCACTGTTTAGTCAGTTTCAGATTAAAAAAAGCCAACTTCTAGTAAAGACAGAAACATTTGTAGATTATAAAACTGTTTAATAAAAAAACGTATTGTATTAATTTATATTATTATATATTTTTCCGCTTTTATGCATCAGCAAGTGAAACATAAATGGACTGCCACAATCTGTAAATGTCATCCCGAAAGCTGACAAATATCACAGGTATGAATAACATTTGTATGTTTTACTCTGAAAAACAATTTCAACAGTATGAAACTGTAAATAGATCATTTAAATATTCAACCTAGAATACATTATAACCTGTTGATCTACCACCAGAGAGATGTAGCCATTTGACACTAATTATGCCTTTCAAATACTTAGAATAATAGCACATTTTGATATGGTGATTTAAAGCATACATTAATTATAAGTACAGAGAAGGATCTTATCCCTGTGAGATCAGAAATGTCTGTTTTGTTCTATTTTGGGGGTAACTGGCAAATTTGATTTGTTAAAATATCTGAAGAATGTGGTTTATTCTTGTTCAACATCGCTGAGAGATATAGATGTCTGCAGGGGTATAAGAAAATGCAACATAAACTACTTAAAATGGTATTCATGGTATTTAGCATAATTAAACTGACTGCAGATGAGCAACGAAAGGATACAATAAGGATTTCTGAGCAAGACCTTATGTGTCAGAGTGAAGGAGGTTCAGATATTGCAACGCATGGAAGGAAAACGTGACGGCTCTGAAATTAACTGAGTAAGTGCATTCACGTCACCACAATGGACTTTCAAATGCCACGATTCTTAATCCTTCATTGTTTTCTCCACAGGACTCTCAGAAGGATGTTCCTAACACAGGGTACGCACAGA
This sequence comes from Amia ocellicauda, assembly GCF_036373705.1. Classification (NCBI taxonomy): domain Eukaryota; kingdom Metazoa; phylum Chordata; class Actinopteri; order Amiiformes; family Amiidae; genus Amia; species Amia ocellicauda. Next base: position 15,241,959 of record NC_089869.1, read on the forward strand.
GCACACAAAGACTCATCAATTTAAGTATCTCCCAGCAGCTAATTTATGATGGCCTCAAAGCAATTTTCACAGTCAGAAAAGTGCAATTGTATTTTCCAGCTCATTAAGCAACAGCACAACAAAGCTTTCACCCTCCCTTTCTCCACTTCCCTCCCCCTTCCAAGAAAAAGCCCTCAGCTTAGGCAAAGTTAAATAAAAGTTATGCAGCTCACTAAGATCTTTTTCCTCTCACAGAAATCTGCCTACATCTTGACTATGGATATGCTGCAAATCCTCCCCATTTTTTTAACGCCAAGCCGCTCAATCTGAAAGAAAATGTAATGCTTGTTTATTCAGTGGTCCTTTTAACATTCCTCCCTCCCATTGTTAAGCGATTCATGGGAGGAATTCTAAATTGTAATCTCAGGACAATTGAGCCTACTTATTTGTTCAGGCCTTTCTCTCTGGTAATCGCAGTGAACCTATAATCACATAAACATCTGTCACAGATCCAGTGTGGAAAGGATTTTATAACCCTTTCTTTGAAACTCTTAGAATGTAATTATAAGATTAAATAAAGAGAAGGACTCTGTCACCAGAGGCAAAGAAAGGAATACAGCGTTTTCCTATTGTGCTACAAAATGACATCTGTACAAAATAGTTATTTGCATAATTTGGGATTGAAGAAATCATAATATTGTTTTAATTATTTTGATCTTTTTTTTTTTTTTTTTGTCATACAAACTTTTATGTATGCAAACGTTCCCAGACTTGCATAAGTCAGAAACTCTCTACTTATTGCTCTTTATGTATCGCATGTAAAATATTTGTAACTCGGAAATGTTCATAATGGGGCCTATGTGAACATTTTACATAATGAAGTTTATATAAGTCAGGTGTTCTGTGACACAGGGGGTGCCTGCATATTTATGTATGTAAGTATTTAAGTATTATTTTACTTTAATTATTAATGACAGCTCACTCCATCACCAAGTCACCCCGTGCTACCAGAAAAGTAGCAAGAATGAAAAGGGAGGTTCCAGTCATAAAATAAGGCTTGTTTTATGAGCCATGTTAACTTCTTGCCTTAAAACAACTATTCAGTTCCAGTTTAGTTGCACACGTGTTAAACCAACTTTTTCATTGGGAGAATCTTGAGAGAGTAGTGTTGACACTAACCATTCATTGAAACAAACAGCAATTGGTCTGCTGTGGCGACAGGCATATGTTTCCTCCGGTTATATTGAGTCCCTTGAAGATCATCTCAGGGCATCTCCATAATATATAGTATGGTTTGTCACAGATCAGAAGCGTAAGAAAGATACAGATGTCTGCACTTTGTCTTCGGCTTGCAAACAGGAACCTCGTTGGTTTGTGTTCGGGAACCACAAGATCACCCACGCGTTAAGTTGGTTAACTTTACTTTGGAAAGAGTTAGTGGACCAAGCTTCCCTGCACGCACTGGTTTTGGTGAATTTATTTCATCCCTTGGGGGGAGATCTGCCTTCAAGGCTATTTTTATGTTTGACACAGTTCCCATAACAGAATGTTTATAAACACCGCAGGTTGTTTTTGGGCCCAGAGATAAAGTTAATTGTTTTGGAGAGAGCTAAACTATAGTTATATTATTCTGGTGCTGTTGCAGGAACTTTATCCAGTGCAAAATGTCTTTGCAACATAAGAAAACACCACGTGCTGTGCCACCTTTATATTATTGATTATAACTCATCATAGTTGTTGTACATAAGCCTCCCAAACCCAGTGACCTTTTCACATCATTTTATTGATGGAAAGTTATTGCTTTATATAGTTTAAATGTAGTGCCAAACGTTCTTGTCATATTGCTGGGATGTCTATGCATAGGGCAAACTTGATTTGTGGATATAGATGTAGAAAGAAAAAATATATAAAAGAAATAGCTCAACTAATTAGCACTAATTATATTATTAATTAGAAAAAAATACGGGGGATTGTGCCTGTTTATTAAACGCTGTGGTTGTCTTTGTTTCTGTTTTTTGTAAGTTGTCCGTTCACTATTTTTCAGATAAAACGGCCTGCTAACTTGATCTAAGTACATTAAAAAAAAACCTGTGTTCATCATTAATCACTGACATTCTTTTTGAAATAGATAGCGCCACATATTGATTTAACACTGGGACACTCTATATAATATAAGACTTTTGACAACCCTAATGTTATCCAAACCAGAGATGCATTAGAAAGGTCTGTAAGTTATTAAATTAATGTTGATGGATTATTTCTCTTTATGCAACACCACATGTGTGATTTCTATACTTTTACAGTAGTATAAGCCTGAACTACGCTTGGTCTGGGTACAATAGTAATGAGTTTTCGAGTGATTCAATAAATGAAGATAAATAGAATTTTCACACAGCAAATCCGCACTTCCTGGGGTTTAGAAAGTGTAACGGTGACACTGGTTTGAGAAAAATAAATTGAATATCACATGGCTTTTCCTGTTCCTTCATATGAAGTTCATACATTTACAACTAAACACATGAAATATATAACTTAAGCCCTTCAGGCAAGAGATTGTTTAGTGTTCCCCTTACCACTGGTGAATTATAAGTTTTATGATAATAGCAACCAACTCAAATTGAATGAATGTATGAATCCCACAGGAATAACATGAATGCCTCATGCCCTTCCATTGAGTTCTGATGTTGATCACATGTATAAGCCCCAACCACAAACCTGGTCTGTCACCCTATCCCTAACCTTGTTATGCATGTGATTAAGAGCAGACTCAGATGAAGTGCATGAAGTATTCATGTGCTATTCATACATTAGTTCATTAAGAATTGGTGCCCATTATTTTAAAGTGTGACCATAAACATTTACTTGCATATCAGGTTTCCGTATTAGATAACTGCAAAGTGTTTTCTTGTGGAGCACACTTTTTTAATGATTTATCAATGTGCTAAGGAGTCTGATTTACATAATATAACAGCACTATAAAACTGATCTGCTAATGCCACAGACTAGCAATATAATCCAGGAGCTGTATTTAATATTTACTTCCTAAGGGACTTTAAACTCATTAATAGACTCAAATGAAAGGAAAAATGTTCATTATAAATCTTGAAGGTTTAATTAACCTCAGTATATAAAGCTTTGAGATGAGAAGAAACTCAAATGAGAAGGGGTTTGTGAGAAGGTCAGCTTGTAGATCATGTTTGGTGAAAGATGTGATTCGGTGTCATTTGCAGAAGTACAACTACATGGAAAATAACACTTCCATTGTGTATCACACGATATATGTTTATATTTCAAATTCTCATATGTGAACATTTTTCAAAATTAAATAAAAAGTATGACATATTAACCAACCTGATTTTGGACTTAAATTCCATAGCCTAAAGCATATAAATACATCCTCGTTGTTGGGCTGTGTGTAAATAATTACAGTACAGACTTGGTACTCTTATTACTGTCCTGAGGTAATTTGCAAGTAACCCATCTCTCCTTCTGATGAATGCTGATGGCACAAAGTGGAGCTTTATTGCACTGATACTGGGGACCTTTCTAGCATGGACAGGGTGCCATTCTCAGCAGGGCTATCTGTACACACAAACAGTGCAAACACAACCTCTGGGAACTTGGCAGTCCAGTGGGAGGCACTGGCTTTCTCTCAGACCACAGTGGAAGTGGTGTATCATTTTCTGAGGGGTGATATCCTGGTTTTAAAGATATATTACTTGAATCTGTACAATAGCTTTAGTCATTTGAAGGATTAATGTGTTTTTCAAATTTGTTTTCTAAAAGAACCTAGGCAGGCAAGCAAAGTTACCTCTATAAAAGCACAGCAAACAAAATTGGGACTTCCCCAGTAAATCTCAGCTCTGGTCAGGAGTGAGCAAATGTAATTAAAATGTACTCTTGGGTGTTGTACTCTATGGTTGACCTGTAGTTTGGAATAACATAAAAAAGAAGCTGATTTGAGATAAATACATAATATACTGAGCAGTTATTATAGTATAGAGGTAAAAGGCAGTTATTATAGTATAGCAGTAAAAGGCTAGATACATGTATTCATCATATCCCTTTATATATGGAAAACACCTATAGTATATTGCATATATAGCATATAAGGATGTTCATACTTTACAATACCATGAGAAAAAAGTATGAATAATTACATTTTTGAAAGTTCCTTCTATTTCAATTACAAAAAAAAATGTAATTGTCCTGATTGTACCATTAAACTGCATCAGATCAATTACTTGGTTCAGCTTGAAGCGATACACACAAATATGATGATTTTCAAGCCCTTCCAAATTTGCTCGCTTCACTTTGTTAACCAAAAAGCACCAGAAAGTGACATCTGATCTGTTTGGAGAGACGGTTTTAAGAGACGATTAATTCAAAACACCCCTTGTATTGTCAGATTCAGTAAACAATGCTGCAAAATAAGTATTATGAACGATGTATTGGTAAAGAAAAATGATAAATACAGATGTGTGCTTTGGCTTTATTTATATCAAGACATGAGTCTAGCATTATGCAGCTGTGTTTGTAAGGCAGCGCTAATCAAGGGATGTGACTTAACCACATCTTTTCATAATGTTTCCAACAACTCCAATTCCATGGAAGTACTTTTCACATCCCAGAGTACTGTAAGCTGGTATTATGTTTTTGTTTGTTTGTTTGTTGCTGTTGATGATGTTTGGGGGGCGCTGTTTATTTCTGAAACCTTTTTGTTTCATTATTTGTGGATTTGGGTTCACGTACATAGACAGTCTGAAACTATATGTATTTAATATTATATCTTAATTAATATATCTTGGATTTTTTGTAGCGCCAGTAAAGTGCAATAATTGTGCTACTTCACAATAGTCACTAATGTAGATCACATCACAAGCACTGTTTTCTATCATCCTTAGTTCTTCAGGTTTACTATTCAAGTGTCTCGTAAACCATTACCTTATTTAGTATATCCTTTACCACTTTTATAATGCTGTTGTGCTTGCAAGTGTTGGATAACGGAATCGGACAAATTAGTAACAAATATAATAATAATAAGCAAAAAACAAGAACAGCAAATAACAAGAACAATAAGTATTTGCTTTATTTATTGTGACACATTTTTAAGGAAATAATGTCTCCATGCTGTTTCTGGGCTGCCAACTCCCAAGGTTTACAGGCTAGCTATTGGTCAGTGAAGCTCATGGATTATAGTGGCTTTGACAGTTGTTGCCAATTTAAGGCCTTTTTTAATTACAGTGGTGGTAGTAGCTTTTGTGAAAAATAATTTATTGTATGTTTGGTCACTGGAATGAATCTGCCTCAAAGAAATAGTGCATTCTTTGGTTGTTGACTGGACCACAGAGTGGCCACAATTAGTTTCTTGTCCCTATTTTCAAACCCGTGTGACCATTCCCATTGTCCCGGTCTTTTCCTGAAGAATGTTGGTTCGTTTCCACTCCAGCAGTCCACACAAAATGATGTATATAATTGTCCATCATCGTCCTTGCGGTGGACCTTAAACATTTTTTCTTTTTCAATGTACTGATTCCTCTGTGTCTAACATGTAAGAAATGGTATTTTATTTTTACACACAAACCTTTTTAAAAAGCACATCTGAACGTTTTCTGTAGCACAGACAATCTTGAGGGAAAGTAACACATTTCTGTTTTCACCAATATCCCCCAAGTTCTCAAGATGAGTTGACCTCTTGCTTTTCTTGACAGCTGGAAAAGGTACCAGTCATTGCTCTCTCTGCTCAAAATTGTGTTGAGATTCATCTAAGTTATTCCATCAGTAACTGAATCTTGTGATCACATACAGGCTTTATATACAGTATTAGCATTTTTCTCAGTGGGCAAAATAGTGGTTATATATTTTCATAAAAAACAAGTAAATATATCAATGAAAAATTAACTTCAAAATATTCCAATTAAAAACACCTCAAATATTTTGCAATCATTTTTTATTCATATATTAGTTTTATTTATTTATTTTTTGGCTGCATTCCTTGCCAAGTTTGCGGTCGATTCAACGGTGCTGGTTGGCAGAGCTGTGCTTGGTTCTAGCCTCTTTTAAAACTTCAACTGGCTTTTTTTAAGCAATTGATGTCAAAACAGGTTAAGATTTTTAGCAGGAATGTCAAATGGCTTTAAGATAGTGTGCCTGAAGTCGGCCTCAAACTGATTAGGTCAGGTCAAGCTCTTGTTAAGTCAAATGAAAGGTCAAGTTACTTTCTACTTGTGTATGTCACCCAAGGGCAGAGAGTTAAGTACCCCTTCTGAAAAAAAGCCATTATTTATTGCTTAGTAATCCTCTGTGCAGAGACAGAAACCTGTTTGTCCGTTTAGGCCGTTGCTCCTCAATACACTAAAGTGATCACAAGACTCGCTCTTTGTCGATTTCGCTCTAAACAACATCTTCCCGGTACTAAAACTGAGGATGAGATATTTCAAATTGATTTTCATAACAGAACACAAACAAATGGAAAATATATCTTCAAAGTCTTCAGATTGGGAATCCATTAAGTGGCTGGTTTTATGGATAATAATTTTAATATTGTTTGACAGTTCGTTCAAGTTCACGATGAATTAACTAAGAAAGCCAAACGTAGTTTTGGGTTTCCTGTTTGGCCACACTCCCTCATGGGATCCTCGCCGGGCCGTGTCAGCACTCTGTCTCTGGCACCACCTTGCTGTACCTGCTGCCATTGTGCCCCTGTCTGTCAAGACCTCGAGGGGTTTAAGGTTCCGATTGTAACCCATTCTCTAATAATAATAATGTAGTGTAATCCTGTTAACGGTTTTCACTGCTTAGAGGTTTGAGTGTATTGTGGATGAATGCTCTGTTAATCTATATTGCATGACATGCGGAACCCTGTGCCTTAATAAGTTGAATTGATGTTTCAAATCCTATGCGGAGCGGGGACTTAAATTAACCCTTACCGAGGACACAAGAAGAAATGGCACTGTTACCACACAGTTAGTAAAGATCATGTAGTTTCCTTTTCAGCATTATTTTACTTGGCCTCCTTACAGATTATTTTACTATTTAAGTTTTGTTGTGTGATTGTATTGATGTTTATCTCTTAAGCAGCTTCTGAATATATTCTATATTTCCTACATGATTTTAGCCAGAGTAAAAAGATGTATAATTATTCTTTCCATAAGCTGTGCAGTAAACGTTACTTGTTTTGTGCATGTTGTATTGTCCTTTATTTTTTACTTTGGCCTTGTATTTCCTGGGAAGCATGTTTTACTAGCCAACTAACAGGAGACAAACTGAGACACATCATCTGAGAGATCAGATTACTCCTACCAGAGGCAAAAAATTACCATCTAGCTTTCATTACATTTGACAGTAAAAATAACTAATGTGATTGGTGTCAGATTAGGGTAATAGCTTATTTTTTTTATCGAAGTTGTTAACTGTACACAGATCATTTAACTCAGACAACATTTGAATGTCATAGTTTCACTGGCCTTGGCTCCTGTTCTATACATTGGCTGGGTGATTTTATCCCAGCTTATAAACGCTGGAAAAGGTCCCATGTGAAGCATTGCATGGCTGCTGTGATCTGAGAGTGACCTTGAGAAACATGTCTGCTTTCAGACTCTTTAATAACATCTGACATAGTTTACTCACTTGCATGCTGTTATAGCAATCTCTTTTCAAATCAATGAGGAATATTTGAAACAGAAAACCTTAGAGGAATACCTTAAGCAAACACTACAAGGTTATGTCAAGTCCGGGAGACCCAGTACTTTTCTTTTTTTTTGCACATTTGGTGCAGTTAAAAAAAATATATTTGTATTTGGCCCTACAGTACTGTATTTTCGAGACTAACCTTTCAATGGTTATTTGTTTTGGAAGGTGCTCTACTGCTGAAATTTGGAAGGTGCTCTGCTATCTGAAATTTACACACATGCCCTGTGGGGATCACTTTTATGTTCGCTTTTTCTTCAGGGGCCACTGCAAGTGTGAAGACAAACAACTTATCATTTTTATATGTTCATATTGTGGACATTAAATTACCAAAAGTATTCAGAAAATAGACAAGTTTAAAGACAGCTGTCCACAATTTATTAAAAAGGAATCCTTCTTGAATGCTGCAGTCTTGTAGATGTATACCTTGCCATTCCCCCTGCGGCAAAGTTTCCATGTAGCAAGAGAAGTTATTTTCCTAAGCCATCTCCTGCTTCACAGTTCCTGTTCATCGCAGAGGTGTTGGTAATCGGTGACTTTAAACAGGATTTAAAAATGGTTCGCCAGTGTTGTGCCAGTACATGCAAAGAAAAAGAAAATAGCAATTAGAGCTTTAATTAATTATTTTCTTTCAATATATACTTCTCCAGAGTAAGTTTGGAACTTCAGAGGAGCTAAATGGCTGGTTATAAACAACTTTGCAAATCTCCACTGTGAGAATCCTCATTTCATTAAAGGTCACAAGCTATGTATAGGTTGAATTTTGCAAATGGCATTGTGACTGCCAAGCAGACTGTGATATTTTGAACAGTTTACTGATGGCATTGATGTAATGATGAAACCATTTCACAAAGCAGGGGAGTGTAACACAACACTTCAAGGAGATATACTTATTTCCACACAGATTTTATGGCATGGCATGCACACTCAAAGATACATGGTCAATTGTAATACAGATATCAGTATATAGAGCATTTCTATGTGTTCTATAATATTAATATTTATTTTGCTGGGGATTTGACATAACCTTTAAGCATGAAATGGATGTACATGTTCAAACATAAAGATAATTGAGCAATTAGACCTTTAACGCATATCACTAAAGAGCTAGTTTAAACACCCTACATTGAAAGGATCGTCTAGATTCACTGTCCTTTCCTATAGCACAGTATACTCAGTATGTCCTAAAGACTGATATAAATGCTCTGATATAAATTTAAACACATTATGTCTCTTATCCATGACTTTTTCAAAGAGTAATACAATTGTATTTAGGTAGGTTTTGAGTAAGAGCTAAACAAACGTGGCATTGTATGAGAGCAGTAAAATATTATGTAGTAACTTATTGCAAAGCATGCATTCTGTATATTTATATGTGTGCCTGTGTAGACAGATATAGACATTAGTATCACTTTAATTAAAATAAATAAATGCATAAAGTATATTATAAAGTAATGCATGTCTTACAATATATTATTTGCATCCTATTGCCTCATTTGAACTATCAAGCTGATGTATAAAGATGTTATAACACATCAAATACTCATTATTTACATGTAAGTACAGTAATACATATTTAAAGTCTACCATAAGAAGCCTTGCAGTTGGTTAATAATGGATCTTACTATTTACTATTTACTAAATTTTCTTCCTTTATCTTTCTTTAAACCAAAAATCAATTGCCATTAAGCCTTCTTAATGCCATATGAAACCTAGCAATGGTTGGTTCTACTACAAGATCACTATTCCAGCATGTTATATTTTAAGACTTATCTAATTTACCCTAAGTGCTGTAATTTGTGCTGTATTTTACACTGTATTAGCATTAACACATTGCTTCATGTTCTTCTCTACATGTCAGACTACTCTACACATTGTAACTTTTGCACGACATAACTCTTACTGGCTCCCTGTAATTTTCATAACGTGCACTTATCAGTGAGTCATTTGGATAGAGGCATCAGCCAAATAAATAAATAAATAAATAAATAAACCAAATTGCCAAAAATAAAGGTCATCGTGCAACCAAGAATTTCACGATCACCAGAGGCAGATTGAATTGGGCGAGGTCAGAGGTCAGTGATTGATTTTTAGTGCTACAGAGTATATTGCCACTGACAGCTTGAATTGTAAAGATTGATATATGCCACACAATTATTGAATTTGATTAGAGCCTTCTTGAAGGAAAAACAAAACAAAAAAAAACTTCCTTTGAATAACATGACAGTCATATGCTAGCATGGGACCCAAACACAAAATAGGTCTGTAAACCACAAGTACTGGCTATAAGATGCGTAAAATTAAAAATAAGTCTTGTTGCTTCTTGGACCCAGCATAACCAATTGTTGATTTAAACTGAAGACCTTAGCATTTCATCCGATCCACCCATTTCTCGATGGTTCAAAACATGTTGGGGCGCACTGGGAAGACAGCTGTGGTGATTTTTGTTCCCTACACAGTGTCTCACGGCCTAATCTGATGCCTGTCTTACACCCACTAATGAGGAGGATGCAGAATGACATTGCCCAGTCATCTCTTGTTGGGTCAGCCATGTTGTTCCCCTGGTGGTTCTGTAACTGCTGACCGTTAGAAGGACCACATTTGAAATGGTTGTCACTTCTGCCTAATCTAGGAAGCTTAAACTAAGGAAGTGATGCAGAGAAGGGAATCCCCTTTACAATCTTGTAAGCAATGAGCAGCTATAAATTGTTACTAGAAGTATGTGAAATTGCTGCACATGGTTTCAAACACTGCTTGTTCCTTTAATTTATTTATGTGGAACACAGCATGATAAGCATACAAGAATGGTTCTGGGAAATAGTATGATTATTCCACCAGAATTTCCATGCAATTGCATTTCAGTTTTTTTAAGGACTTTTAGTTTATAAGCTCTTTGTTGCAATGCACTGTTTTTTTTTAATTGCTCATGCTCTCATCAGCTGGAGAGTAGACAGGTATCAGTATTCAGGAAAGTATGTTATTGCATCAGAAAGGCAACATAAATCAAGCCACCAAGTCAATGGTAAACTACACTATAATATGCTACAGTCAGATCCTTTTTTTTACTGGTCATATGTAATGCAAATCACATTTTCCATAGGCTAATTTCATTATAACTTAACAAGCATAGTCTTGAGAACTAAAATGGCTGCATCAAAGCCAATGCCTGTTCTCATTTGGGTCTCATTCGGAGGATAGACACCATGTACTGCCAAACGATCCCTGTACCTGTAACATTTTCAGTGTGTCTCCTGCAAAGGTGTGCATCCCAGTTTGAGAAATTGTTTAAATCATCCTGCCAAAAACCATTTGTGTACCTCAAGGTCTGGTACTGCAATCTGTGATAAATGGATTTGAAGATCAATATGAATACCCACAAGTTGGAGGGGAAATTGATTGCATCCATATTCCAGTTCTTACAGCAAGAGAAAATGGCAAGCACAGACAGTTTGTGATCACAATTAGTGCTTCTGGGACAGATTCGTAATCCCTTAATTACTTCATAAAACAATCACATACTGTGAAAAGTTAAATGCTAAGGAAACTGAAAAAACGTGCATGAGAAATCCATACAACCCAGAGGAAGTAGGCATACGATCCAAATAAAACCAGCTCTTCACAAAACATTGAACTCGGAGAACAGCGAACAAAAACACTCAATGAACTACTACAGAGCTATTGTTCATTTTGACAGAGCTGTAGTCAGGGGTTCCTGAAGCAAGATAAAAATGTAATGTTTGTCTTCAATTAAAAGGTTATGATACCAGTAATGGTGGAAACAAATATAAAAGTTTTTGAAAACGATATAAAATTCAGGATGAAAAATAGTTGACAACAACTGATGAAAAATTACTTTAGTATCGTAAAGAAAAGAGAAATGATATCCTTGATATTTGTAGTACTACGACTCATTGGCCTTTTTAAGATTCCATTATGGGAAGATAAATAAAAGGGGCAATTTATACACATTTTCCCACTGTCTGCAAAGATGTTATCTCAAAAAATGCGATGCTATTGAATACTTGTCTCTATCCTTAGTGCTTGCAAATCCTTCTGGGAGTTACTTTGGAGTTTTCAGTATGCATAAATTGTTGCCACTGTATGTAGCTAGACATTTCCTATCTGAGCCATTCGGATAATACTGAGGGAAGTTAGTTAACTGAGAGTCTGAACTGCTTCAGTCAGAAATCCTGAATTTAATTTAAAATACTCCTTTTATTCTTGCTGGCCCAGACCAAGCATGATTTCAAGCCACACACCAATTCCAATACTGGATAGCAGCTTTCAACTTGAGAAAGGTTTCTTACTTCTACTGTATGTCAACCCATCTTTGAGAACTGGAATTTAAATTTGCAACTGACAGATGGATCTCAGAGAAATGGTATGATCTATCTGGTATTTGTGACATGGTTTTATATATCATTGGCAACAATAAAAAGAGAGATTTAGTTTGCTACTGATCTTTTTGTCCTTAACAAAGTTATAACAATATAGAGAATATAGATACAGAAGATTTATGTATTTTTTCTGTAGAATCAAAGTGACTAAGCATGTCATAAATTGGTGATCTTTAATCTGGACCAGAAAATTAAAATCAGTACTCGTGTGTGAGGGGATATGCTTAAAATGAGATCTAAAGCCAAGGTCCTGTCAACACTTTGGAAATTAAAGATCCCATAACACTCTCTCAGAAGTGCAGGCCTACTAACCACCATGTCATGGCCAAATCCAGCACTGATTACTAAAATGTGTCATAGGTACAGGCTCTTTAAACTGATATTTCCGTTGATATTTCTTGTTTCTTTTTTTACATAAACTGCCAAAAAATAAAAATTAAACTTGTGTCGTAAAATGCATTATTGTTATGCCTGATAGGGGTAAAATAAAACATTTTTCTCGCTTGAGCGTATTATGTGGAATTTTCGACAGATCAGCAATGTGGATCACATTTTGCACTGAAGCAAAAAGGTGTCTTGTTTGTGCACTACTTGTTTAAACCACTTGGGGTATTTTCTCCCAATAAAAATGTTTCAAAGGGTCGCATTTATACTGAACATCAGTGCAGTCTCATCTAGATTATTGTATTTGGATTTGTTCATTACATTAATGTTGTGGCAGTAAAGAAGGAGTACCGAGAAGGACAACAAGAATATCAGGTCTGGAAGTTACATCATATACAGATAAATGAATATAATTTAATCTTTCTACCCTGCAGCTAAGAATATATTGTGGATATCAAGGTTTTTGTGGGACTTATAGTCAACCCACAACTACTGCAAGTTCGACACAGATTTGAGGACCAGGGGCATACATGGAAATTAAGTACTAATTATCATACTTAAAAAAGGAGGCACATCTTTACACAAGGCGTTGAGGATGTGTAGTGTGTGTGTGCTAACTGCTTTGTCATGTTGTGGATGTTTACATACATAATTCTTGATAGGGCTCTCGTTTCATGTAGAACTGCATGAGCAAGGCCAGCTTCCTCTCATCAGCTCTGTTTCCTATCCTGTTTATCATTTCAAATGAGAAAACTAAAGCCTACCTTTCCGTTATTATCTTCCAGAGTTCTTCAAATCAGCTTACCCCTTTAGGCTTCAGATATGTCAGTGAAAACAATTTCTCTCTGTTTAATGTTGTAAGGAATATGCACGCTTTCTGAAGACAACATGGCTAGGCATTCCCTGTTAGAAGAATATTCAAATTCCTATGTTAAGAGCGTCTGTCATCCATATTGGAATAAGAATGCATTTGCATGTCATCCAGCTTCCTACGCAGAAGAGGTTAGGTTTAGGGCACTGTGTTTTCTCAGCTTGAACTTGGCATATTGTGGCCAAGCAGTAATTATGTAATGCCATGTGCAATGACAGGGATATGGCACTGTGAGCTAACCCATGAGCTACAGTGTTTATGAATGTGTTTTTGCTTCCGTTTTTATTGTTATTCTGTTATTGTAATTGTTATTATTATTTATGTTTTACAGTTTACATAAGCATTACAAACATGCAGTAGTCGTTTGCAGATCTGGGTTCAAACAGAACCATGCATCAAATCATTCACAATAGGGAGTTCAAACTCACTATTTTGTTGCCATTATGTACCATTTGTATATGAGATCAGTATATTATTTGTCCCCATTTTATGCGAAATATGTAGCTTTAGTCTGATGGTTTCATTCTGAAACAGAAATGTAGTGGTCCTTTTCCTTTTAATTAATTATAATTCAAATAAGTGTAGTCTTATTTTTATAAAGACTAATAATACACAGCACATATACAATACTAGTCTTAATATAATTCATATTTTATTGACCACATATTGATATACATACAAACATGTAAATTCTACTTGTTCAGTTTTTAATATTTCCTAATACCTAATACTTTCGTTTATCAGTTTATCACAGTAAAATATGTTTATGCCTGCATTTCTCACAATACAATATATAATCATGTATCTTACCATAATAAATATCAGAGAAAACATATATTTGAAAATCACACTATATAAGAAAATACTTATTAAAAATATATTTTTTTTAAAACAATCATAAAGCCTGATGACATGCATGTGAAATTTCCAGGCGGACCCTCCAGTTGGGATTACTTTTAATGTCACTTCTGTTTAAACAGACTGAGGTTAACACCACGCCTTTTCGAGGCTGTCTTTTGCAGAGATTACCGGCCTACTGTAAAACAGGGTCACAGATTATTTTAATAAGGTTAAAAAATTTGTCTTGTTCCACCCCTAACAAAAAATAATAATTACTATTCTTAACTGGAGTACGTTGTTTGGGGGAGGGGGGGTGGTTATTAAAAGCATACAGTGCGTTCTTTGGATAAATAAATGTTCAGATATTTCTTTCCCTTTTAAGATTATGATGTCTGGCTCAATTTACAGATTTGTTTTATACGGATTCAAAAGTATAACGGTTGCTTGAGTAAACAAATTGATCTAAAATATGGCTCCTGTAATTCAAACGCCTGTAAATTAATTTCAAAAATACTATTTAAAACAGAGAGAGAGAGAGGTGGTGGGGGGATATACATAAATGCATACATACATGTATTTCTATCGAAGTTCAAGGTAATGTTTCAGTATGATAAATATATAATTCAAACAAATCAAATATAAATTATCGAGTAAATGTCAATACAAATACTAAGGAATCACCAATGGCTAATTTCAAACTAAATGTATTCATTTATTACAATATTTCCATACCACAAATGTAGGCTATTTTTTTTTTCTTTACAGACTCATATTTTTAAAGGGTATTTTTTTCCATAAGGTCATATCCTCAATTTACAGACATTAGTCTACTCAGAACCATCTCATGATCCCTGTTGAAGCAATAACATTAACAGACATATCATACTATTTTACATATAAAGTCCAGACGACAGTTTAGATGTCCAACATTGAATAAACATGTTTAGTCGCAGTTTTTCTAATTTCATGTAAAGGGTCCTTCCAATGTCATGTTCATCACATTGGCAAAAACGTGTTTTTTAAAAGAGTATTTGTTTGGTGCTTAGAATCAAATCAGTTCTGATAATTTAAAAGTCGTTAGTATTTCAACTTGAAACACTAAAAGTAACACTAAATTACATTGAACACATCAGGTGCTGAAGTCATGTTATATATCTGTGTGTGTTTATGTGCGTATGTCTGTATATTCATTATTTTAAGGTTATCGGTATATAATTGTGTGTACACGCTTAATCCCCGGCATTAAATCCAATTATATTATTATTACATGAGAGCTGTCGAAATGCACTTACCTCTTTCATAAGTCTCTGATATATGTATAGCATTGTGATATTAGCCAAGAGTTTGGGTTATTCCATTAGTATATAAATTACACATCGAGGTGCCTTCAGGTTCATTTTCTGAATCTTAACCCCGTCATTGTGGGTTTACAGGTAACGGTGTCTTCTCTGTAATTTGTACCAAATGGTAGCTGTCCACTGTTTCGAGATGGAAATGTAAAAAAGATAGCAGAAAGAATACTCTGATCGTGTCTTAATGACATTTGTATTTTAAAATAAAAAGCACAACAGATTTCAGCTACATCAGGTTGCGCAACTTCAGCTTTGTATGAGATGTCCATTGTGTGTGTGTGTGTGTGTGTGTGTATGGTGGGGGGTATGGGGTTTAAGATTAAAAGTGCCGTTTCATAACTGTTTAATGTTTAAAACTGCCTTATAATTAACATATAAAGTGATTGGGCTATTGATGTGGATCGCTTAAGATCCTCACCCTGCAGAGCAGAGGGATGCAAACACATGTAGGGTATATATAGTGCTTATTTTTCCCTAAATGATCCCTTTATTTATTTTCCCAATGAAAATCCAGAAATGAAATAGTTAATGGTGCTTGATGTAAGCAGGCTGTGAGAAATGTTCCCCTTCCAGCCATGCACTAGACATGAAACTTTTCGAGGACAATTGGTTAAGTGGAGTTAACTGTTGCCTATTCTCCCCGAGGTAGCTTCCTGTTTGATCCTGCCGAGCCTGGCGCCTTGCAAAACATAACTTGTCTGCCTTATTAAATGCTTTGACTTATGGTGAAGGATTGCCTGTTGCTTTTCCATTGAAGCTTTAGCAACCTTAAAGGGCCAAGACAATCTCTGCAGTGTTGTAATGGTGTGTGTGTGTGATTGTGATCTAATTTATGGAGCTGTTTATGTATAAAACAACAACTGTTTATGTTGAAGAGATACATGCATGCATTATCCACCAAAACATATCATGCCACTTTCATGCAGATGGATTGATAGATATAGACGCACAGGCGGAGGGATGGATGGATAGTGAGATACAAAATGAATATTAAAAGTTTTGCGAGAATTGAATTCTGTTTACTTCAGTTGACACACACGTTAGTTCAGTTTTTATGAAAACGTGAAAAATCCGGAAAATGTCAGATGTTTCTGTTTTGGACCAAAATACACGTAAATAAATGCCAAAGGGGGTGGCTAGTTCCCTGTATGTTTTCAATAAGTGCCCAGCTAATGAGTAAAGAGACTGTTTCTTAAGGCTGCCCTACTGGTTAATTACACTGAAATTGCTCTAGTGGCTCTGTGCTCCTAGGAGGCTAGAGCCCTTGAGCCATCAATAAACCTCCACAGCAAGACATCTATGATTAACTACTCATTTCTTACTCAAAATCACTCTTGATGTCTTTTAGAAGCCAGTGGGCCAATCGAAACACAAGCTGGCAGGGCCATGTGACCAATTTCACCAGCTGATTGGGGGGCGGCGAGATGAGAGAAAAGTTGCAGCACTTTTATAGCTGAAAGCCCACTAGAGAGTCACAAAGTTACAGACGCGCTTGAGCACCGGTGTAGTTGCGATTGAGGAGTGACCAGCGATTGATCCAAAGGTGTATGGCCCCTTACTCTCGCATCATGAATCCTGTCCAGGGGTCTCTCTCCCAAGAGATGAAGCCGCAAGCAAGAGACGAGCCGGAGAAGGAAGATCTCCCGTCAAAAGATCAGACACAGGCCACCAAAGGATGTAAAAGCAAGATCTCCAGCCTCCCTTTTAGCGTCGAATCGCTGATCTCGGACCGGGCGACTTGCAGGACTCAGTTTTCCTCCACCGACCCGAGTTTGGTGCCTCCTAAAGCGGTGGCAGAGGCGCCCAAAGCCAGCTCTCCAAGGACTCATTACGCAGAGAAGAGTATCTCCGGGGAGAGCTTGCCAAACTTGAGAGACTGTCCGAAAACCGAAAGCGAAGACGTGAATGACAACGAGCAGAGCACTTGGTTTCAATCTTCAGCTTACTCAACTCCTCCAAGTAAGTGGCTTTGATTACTATGATTTGCATGGTTATTTCTGACAGGTATAATGGTTTAATTTGGGCATTTAGTATTTGGGGACGGAATTCTTTCAGCTATATAAAACATACACAATATGAGTCAGTGTGGGTCTTAATGACATCACTGTGGTTTCTTCTGTTTAAACCTTCACTGAAGTGGAATTGGAAAATTCTCACAATCCCCTATGATGTGTTTTATGTTTTTGAGTTATGTTATGAATGTAAAATAAAAAGTTAATTATACCTTTATTTTGTGTGTAAACTATTGTTAGTATCATAACAGAATGGGATGCTGGAATACTTATCTCATTATTTAGATTAGGAGTTATTACACCCGGTTTTGCAAAAATGCTTCTCTTCATTCAAGTATGCGGGTTTTCCCTATAGTTATTTTATAGTTTCCGACGTTTGCTCACCCTACAGGAGAGCTTTTGTTGAGACGTTTGTCCTTTCCTTAGATTGCACTCTTTTACAATCTGTGCAAGAACAAAAAAGGCCTATGCATCACCTGTAACGCAGCGGTAGCATTGCATTGCAGTGTGCTCGGGAATGGTGGGAAACGTCAGCTGCGTGTATCAGACATTGTAAAGAGTATAAGCAAGTATGCATCTTGTATACTGTATCCGTGTGCACACAGCCCTTACACGACTTTGTAACGATTTCTGTCATTTCCACAGGACAGTCCAGTCCCCCTCCCTGCACCCTCAGAAAACACAAGAACAACCGAAAGCCCCGGACCCCGTTCACCACGTCGCAGCTGCTGGCGCTGGAGAGGAAGTTCCGCCAGAAGCAGTACCTGTCCATCGCGGAGCGGGCCGAGTTCTCCAACTCGCTCAACCTCACAGAGACGCAGGTCAAGATCTGGTTCCAGAACCGGAGGGCCAAGGCCAAGAGACTGCAGGAGGCCGAGCTGGAAAAACTCAAACTTGCCACCAAGCCTCTGCTACCTGCCTTTGCCTTTCCTTTCCCCCTGGCCGGGGCGCACATGGGCTCTCCATCACTGTACGGACACTCAAACGCCTTCCCCAGGCCCAGCTTGCCAGTGCCAGGACTCTTCAGTGGACCGGTCACCTATGGGATGTATTATTTATCTTAAAGTAAGGTTGATACAAACCAGCCCTATTGTAAAGCCATGTTTTTGAGCTCAGCTATTTTAGCCCATTGGGCACAAGTATGATAACTGTGTAATATATATGTTTTATTAATATACCGTCGACAAATGACTCCTACTCGCACCCAGTCTTGGCCTGAGCACCTGCACCACCAAAAATTCAGAAACACACATCAAAAATAATCTGAAGGCGAATATTTAAAGGTGAAAATAGTATTTTTGAAATCGTTTCAGTTTGAAAATAAATGTAATACATACATACATTTGATTAATACAGCTCTTAAGGCAGAGTTTTTGGTTTACTGCATTGTTTGTTAATATTAATATTCAAAATATATTTTTAGTTTAAACAAACAGTATAGCCTACAGCTCATATCTTTCACACGGTATCTTATAACATATACAGCTGTTAAACTAATGTCGTTTATTGTGGGGTTGGGATCCATACTGCACTTCTTAAATTCATCTTTTAAACCAGGAATATTATCCCTAAAATGTCATGAAAATGAAAACCATTTTACGGCAACATAATAAAACACAATTAGAAACAGGCGTTGCATAGCCACCAGTTAATGTAGTTTTTAGTTAATTAATTTAAAGTTATTTGAAGAATTAACAGTAGCGGTGCATACAAGAACAAATGCAATAAAATAAATTATAAAATATATATAAAACTGTTTATTACGGCCTACCTGACTATTGGACATTTTCATCACGCCATATCTGCTATCAAATACATGTATCGTTGCTAACACAATGTGGACGCTATTATTTTGAAAGCTTTATACAAAATATATGGAATTGAAAGCAAAAAGAGAAAATATACCGTAAACACCACAGCTGGTTAATATGAATATACCATATTCGCCTTTCAGGACGATGCATTTATGGTGGTGAAAGATCACTCATTTCCAGTTAATTTAAGTTGATAAAGTTTTGGGATCAAAAGTATTTTTACTTTACAGACCTCCCCCCCGAGATACAACATTTGACCGACTTGTAAGAGCAACAGGTGTCAAGAATATTGTTTTACAGATTGTTTTAATGTACGTAGGTTGACGAAAATTAAAACATGACAAAATATTTTTTACTTTCAGGAACCAAATATATATCAGCTCAGAACAAAGATCTTCAAATAATGTATAAGAAAAAACTGAATTTAGTAATAATTTGCATGGATTGGGGGTAAAAAAGCTATTCTTATTAAATGTGTTCTCAGAGATCCTAAAATATCACAATCCAATCCAAATCCTGGGCCTTTTCACTGTGAACGATACTTCTATTTCTTGTCTAAAACCTTGATTATTCTTGGTAAAATATTATACTGCAGTGTACATCCATATTAGCTGATAATGAGCCAACAACGATAAGTACTTTGTTAATTGTGTGTTTGTGTGTGTACACTTGCATCACTTTGAGACCTTGTATTACCAACAAACAGTAAACTTTATAAGTTTCATGGTTCCTGTTATCATTGTGAGTTGGTGAAAGAATATTAAAGGAACCTGTATTTTCTATTTTAAATTGAGCTCTTAAAATAAAGCACTATTGAAAACATAGACGTGTAACCCGATTGAAGGGTAAACGTATATCTTAATGCTGTATTTTGTATTCATATATATATATATATATATATATATATATATATATAGACATGATATGACTGTAAATAAAAATGTAGACTATTCCCTATGGTTTTCTGCAACCACTGTTTCACAAAGAATAAGCAGGATGATCGATATTTAATTATTATATATTATATATAAAATGTTAAACATGTTTACATCTGAATCATGTACATTTCTACAATGTACATATTTTATTTGTACAGAGTTAGAAAAGAACAAATGCCTTTTTGTACAAAGTATTCAATAAAGTCTTTTAATTTGCATTACTCCTGTGGAAATCTTGTCTTTGTTTGATCATGGCAAACATCTCACTGCAATGTTCAAAATGGATCGATTTCATATCTGACTTATATATAAAAAGTTTTAAAAATATTTTAATGAGAAACAGCTGTTTAGGATAACCCCTCAAACTCCACAAAAACAAAACAAAAAATCACATTACGGCCTGTCAACACAAAATAACTAAATCGGCCTAGTCGGAGTAGGAAAGCATTGCTTCACTTGCATTTCCCAAATAATGAAGAGTAGCCTATATACCTAAATCAGCAGGGTCCAGATCAGGATAAGTGTATCTGACGATCATCTGGAGAGTGTGGGACAGTATTTCTGCCAAGACAGCTTCTACTCTTCTAATCTTATACTATCTTAGTCGCCAAGTCTGTTTTGGGGGGTTTTCTGTGTTGACTGACTATTATTTAGCCTGTTTTTATAATCGCAATGATGCGCCAACATTGAAAGACAGAAATAGCAGATTGCGGGTCTGCAGCGAATCACCCGACAAATCGCCTCTATCTATTTTACTAATTATTATTTGCAACTGGAATATGACAGGCGTTTTTATACTTCATCTCCGTTTCAAATCAAATACTAGTTCTCTACAGAATTGTACAGCAAGTATTAAGCAATGGTTCAGTATTTTATTGGCCAATTTATTTAAAACATACGACTTAGTAATGGAAAATGTAGTTGAAATCAGTATTTTAACCAGTACTGTTCCTTATAATTATTGTTTCAGCTTTGTATCTTTTTTGTTTTGCAATGTTGTGCATTTGATTTAATTGCACCGCATTTTTTTAGATAAACACATCATCTATTTATTTATCTTGCTCACAGTACACAACCTTATTTGTTTTAAAGAAAATAGTTTGATTCCTCCATTAAAAGTCCGATGGAAAGATATTTTGATATTAGATATTAGCGCGTCGGGGACGCCGAGGACACAGTATAGTAAAGCCGGTATTAAAGCTCTTCTAACAATAGTCATTTTCATTATTCTAAGTAAAAATATATAATATTCAATTCCAAAACCAATAATAATACGTAATTAAGACAGAAATCTATGGATCTAACATGCATCAAGCTACTTATGTCATTATTTAATTGAATTGTATATATTGTATTTTATGATTGTATATTTTTATTATTAATAATTATAATTGTGGAAAGCGATGACCTACAGGTTTCTAATTTCATATCCCCAATGTTTTTATGTATTATTGCTGCAGGCATTGCGTTTCTTTTGCTGGCAATACCGGGGCGCCACCGTTCGGCCTGTTGATGAATTTCAGCTGCACATGTGTACTACTTTTGGTTGCATTTCTCTGCTAATTACACATCATCGATGAAAACCTTAATTTAAATATGATAAGGTACATTATATTTTTAGACAATTCATGAGAGTTCAAACATCTTTTCCAAACAGAATAATACTATTTTTATTTTAAATTTCAGTTCTCAAATATAACATTAAAACTTTCATGAAAACAAAGGAATACATTTATTGTTACAGCATGTTGCAGATAATTCAGTTACAGGCATTATACATCCCCAAAGATTTTGGAAAACTTTACAGCCTCAAGGATCAGTAAAACTTATCTCTCCAACTGTTTCTTCATCAGTCAGGAAAATATCACTTCTTCCGTCTCCCTCTAAATCCCCGTACAGAGCCTTGGCCAAAGCAAATTGAAGGTGGTACCCTGGGGAACAAACCAAATAAATGGGGGATTATACAGTAATCCAATGGACTTGATTTTCAACTTGATATTATTTCTAAATTGTCAGGGAAAGTTACGTTTAAGCCTTTTAAACTTTCGCAGTAGATTTTGGCACAGTTAAACTGCCAGAGTTTAACATTTCCCAGTCTTTTTACAGTGTCGCTTGACTAGGGAGAGAATATGTTGAGCTTGCAGAAAACAGTTAGCCATGTGGGCATTATTATATTATTTATATATCGGTTAGTAAATAAACAATGTGGTTTACAAAGAATGATCCATAATTCAGGTGAAGGACATCATAGACAAATCACACAATTTACAGTAGGCTCCATGGGTTTAAAAACTACAGTAGACTTATTGTAACCTTACAATCTCTGAAGAGCATTTCTAGCAGCAAATGTTACATTATGGTGCAATTGCTCAATGGTGAATTTATTATTAAAACCACATTATAATTCACTGGCAATTCTGTCTTCTGTCATAAAACAAATCTCTTATTTAGTGTGATTTAGCTTGTGTACTGTAATTAAAGTTAAAAAAATAAAACTGACTTGTAAGAATAGCGTGGTTTAGCCTGCTCCCCATGACCACGGTCTGCATTCATTGGTTCTTGGCCAGCCAGATCTGGATTTCTAGATGGACAGAATTCCATGGACTCCACACTTCCCGGATCACTGGCTGGAAGAGCCACTTCTTCAGAAACCTCCATGCTTACATCTGTCTTTTCTTGGGCTTTGCTGCGAATTGAAAATTACATAAATGCATTTTTTGCAATGACATACAAACCTTACAGTAACTGACCGCATCTCTAAGCGCTGACCTCTAATAATAAAATAATAACCACTGTGTAAATGGCTAAGAATTCTTTCAACTGACATCATATTGGTCCAATAAGTAAAATCCACAGTCACACAAACATGTCTGTTGAATCAGAAAATATATATATTACTAAATCTAAGGTTTCTTTTTTCTGAGTAACTCCGATACTAAGAAATTATTTATGTTTCTTTATCTGCAACTGCGCAGGCATTTGTTTCCAATTATGTCATTTTATTCAGTAGGGGGGAAAAAAGCACTGAGGTTTCTGGGTAAGTTGCCAGGAATTTTAACTTGAATATTTGGCAATATTAGATCTCAGCCCTATACAAATTTAACTTACTATCCATATAAGCCTGGAGAAACTAAATATCAATAACAGCATCAATAACAAGATAGTTTAGGTTCTAGGAATAAACTACAGTAATTACAATTTCTGATGCATTTGGTGGTTACAAATAGTTTGAAAATATTCTACGGCGCCCAATTGAATACTACCATTCAGATGTTAGTTCCACAACTAACTGGATTATCTTTGAAATAGTGAAACATAATAAAAGCTAATTAAATATCCGTTTCTTGGTCAAATATTTAGATGTATATCAAGAATTTGGCCAGAATAGTGTTGTATGTTCAGTGTGTCTTACAATCACAGGGAAAACTAAACTTTCTCTGATGGTTACCACTTACAAAAATGTTTTTATGACATTAAAATAATTTCTACATAAGAAAACATTAGGTGCTTACACTACACATCCAAAACATGCTTTAAAAAAAGTAAATAAACACTACACATTTCAACTATTAAAATGAGGGAAAATGGGGTTTACCTTTTGCTCTTCTTTGACTTGTCAAATCTAAAGTCTGGAGGATAGCTATGATTTTTTATTAAGTGATCTTTTCTTTCATTGCTTGTCTTAAATTTTACACCACAGCCCTCTACCAAACACTGATACTGGAAAAAAAGAGAACAAAAACAGATGTCAGTTACTTATCAGTTCTGAGTTTCATTAGCAGCAATACAAATGAGTCATATTAGCATAATACATCTTTCCAGTGCCACTTCTCAATGCCACTAGATGTCAGCGAAAGGGTAAAGGGAAAATAATATTGAATCTGCCTTTGACTGCATTTTTATTTTCTTACTAGATGAAACCTGAAATGAATGCAAGGAGACGTGACAGATTTGGTAGGCCAGAAAGACTGCATATAATGATGTCGATTTCGTGTTTTGTTTATAGTACCTTATAGCAAGGGTTGGAAATGAAATAAATTCTTGGCAAATCTAGAGAAAACATGGATGGCCTCTGCTGTGACCCCCTGTATGAATTGTGAGAAGGATAGATAGGCACATTGATATAAACCAACCATGTTCTGTTTCTCTGCCATGACCTGGAACAGGGAATCATGCCACTCCAGAATATGGATGTCCAGAAGATGCCCTGAGGGAAAATACCGCTTGCAGTAGGAGCAGACATGTCGGTGCAATGAGTTGTAATGATGCTCGTATCCTTCCAGGGTGTCAAACAGCTGCCTGCAGCCTGCAATGTGGCACCTGAACTCCGAAACCCTGGGGAAAGAAGGCAGGTGAGCTGTATACGAATGGCACATCACCAAGAAGACAAACTGGCAACACTGGTTATAATGTCGGATTAAGAATATTCAGTGATGACTGTCTGAATGCTGTTTCATCCTGTTAAAATGATGTTCTTATCAGTACTCACTTCGGTTTTTCAGCCACCTCTGCGATACTAGTTGCAACATCCTGCAAGTATAAGTGCCTCTGTATATCCCCATCCTGCACACAAATGGCAACACATTTCAGATTACAGTCAATTCAAATGGATTATATCAAGACTATGTGAAATGTAGCTGAATAATATGAATGCATAGGGCTTTAATGGGGACAGGGGGACATCATGTGTATTGTTCAGATGGTTCTGTCTGCATCATTAATCAATTACTTGTGTTCGAATGACGTCAACCATTTTTCGTGCACAGACAAAACAGTATGCTACATGCTATGAAATAAGATTTTTTGACCCAATATGCAAAACTTACTTCAAATAATTCATGTTCCTTTTTTAACCTAGTTCGCTGTGGAGTGAAAGTAAAGGGTGAGCTAATCTCAATCTCACTGTCGTCATCCTGCTTTTCTGTCTTGGCTTCTTCTGGTCTTGGCTTGACTGGTAATACTGGAATCGCCTGGATATCTGCGTTGTTGGTATCGGGGTCGGTTAAAAAACTAATTAACTCATACTGCAACATAATAGTTCAAATGTAATGATAGGAAAACACGTTGAAACATGATATCGGTCCCTGTATACCGTCCTCTTTCAGCTTTCTACGCAGGCGCTGCCGTGGCCGAGCAGTCTCCTGGGTCCTACCGTCCGTTCAATTGTTGCGCGCTTGTGGTGCCGTTGAAAAACGTCCGGGCGGCGCTATTTCTATTCTTATATCAATTATATATAAAACGTGCATATTTCAGCCTTGTAATATTAAAAATGGAAATACACATTTAATAACTATTTTAATGTATTTGATGTCAAT